>NW_027185890.1:8851950-8859465 GCF_028583685.1 Petaurus breviceps papuanus
ACACACACACACACACACACACACACACACACACACACACACACACATACACACTATACCTAAAAAGGAATCATTCAGCTTCTGAAAATCTCAGATGAGGGAGATCTCATTCCTCTTGAGGAAAACCAATTCCCTTTTAGAGAGTTCTAATTGTTAGAAAGTTTCTCCTTATATCAAATCTAAATTTATTTCCTTGTAATTTCTTCCCATGGCACTTATTTCTGTCCTTAAGAGAGAGAACACAAAACCTTCTTCTACAGAAGACAACTATCATAACCCCCCCTTAGCCATTTCTTTCCCATGTTAAAAATCCCAGTTCCTTTAACTGAGACTCACAGGGCTTTCACCATCATAACTGCCCTCCCCTAGATGGTCCATAGTTTATCAATGTCCTTCCCAAAATGGGGTCCCCAAAGCTGAGCACAGAGTCTCAAACATAATAGTCACTTCATAAATATTAATTGATTAATTTGTTTTTAATTACCCCTTAGCACAGGGACTCTCTTTTTCGTTTTATTCTAAGCTTAAGAAATAAAGCAAACATTTCCATAACAAAATAGACTAGAAAAACAGAAGATTGCACCTGAAACTGCATATCTATTATGTACAACTTGCTATTCCTTTTAAATATACAACAGTTATATAACTTTTTCCACTCCCTCCTCCCACCCCAGAGATGGCTACCATTAGACACAAATGTTTGTGTGTTTATGTATGTGTATGTGTGTATAAGTATACACAATACATATATGTCAGTTCTTTCTCTGGATACAGATAGCATCTTCCTTCATAGGATCTTTGTAGTTAATTTGGTTATTTATAATAGAATGACTATAGTCAGAAAGTTGTTCTTAAAACAATATTGTTGTTACTATATACAATATTCTCTTGGTTCTTCTCATTTTACTCTTCATTATTCTTTTCCTTTTCCCCTAATCATCTTGGGAAACAGACCTAATAGCAGTATTTCTGGCACAAAGGATATAGGCAGTTTAATAATTGTTTGAGCATAATTCCAAATTGCTCTGCAAAATGGTTGGATCAGTTCACAACTCCACCAACAGTGAATTAGTGTCCCAATTTTTCCACTTCTCCTCTAACATTTGTCACTTTCCTCTTCTATCATTTTAGTCAACCTGAAAGTGTTGTAAGGTAACCCAAATCACATGGCACCTGATTTAGAGCCCACCATTAAGCCCTTTTATATTTGTCTTTGTTTTTATCATAAACCCTGTAACTGCTTGTAACAGCTTAAAGGCATAGTCCTGGGTAAGAGTTACCCAAGGCATAATCCTGGCCCCTTATCTTTTCTTAAATTAGAACTTCCCTAAATCAGTAAGCCTTGAAACAGCAGCATGTATAAGGATTATGGTGCAAGCCTGTATAGAGATCATAGTGCAAGTCTTATGTTGACCAAGCAAGGTCCTCCACCCAAGATGTTGACCAAACAGGGTCCCCCACACTCTTCACCCAGAACATGACCCTGACCTGTTCCATGACCCTAGCCTGTTTGGAGAATTCCACTGCCCCTGTGCCCTCCACCCTGTTCTAGGAAGGACCCTGATCACGTCATTGTACCCTTGCTCCATGTTTTCCAAATTAACCATGAGCTATAGATCCAACCAATGGCTGTTCTTGGTTTCTGTATGTCACTGCTTATGCTAGCTCCCCTCCCCAATTGTGGTTTTTACCTTTATAAACTCAGTCTGTACTCCAATACAGGGCTGCCTGATTTGAGTGTATACTCTGGGCAGTCACGTTTGATCAATAAATCCACACCCAAATTTACCCTGCACCCAAGCCTCATCTTGCTCTTATTCTCTTAACAACAATAGGTGTAAAATGATATCTCAAGGTTGTTTTAATTTGCATTTCTCTAATAAATAATTATTTAGAGCATTTTTATATGACTATAAGTTGTTTTGATTTATCAGATGACTGACAAATTGATTAATTCCTAATTCAGACAATTCTCTATCCATTATGCCATGTTGTCTCTTTTCTCCTCTTCTAGTTATAACACTGTCTAGCCATGTCTCCCCATCTTGTATTGTGAAATTGATTTTTTGAACCCTAGTGTAAGATTTTACATTTATTCTTATCAAGTTTCTTTATTCATTTGCTCTAATATTTTATCCTGTCAAAATCTTTTCTAGATTCTGGCTTTTATCTAGCATGGTGGTCCTCAAACTTTTTGGACTCTGTACTTCTTTACACTCTTTACACTCTTAAAATTATTGAGGACTTCCCGCAAAAAGTGCCTTTATTTATATGGGTAGTATCTATCAGTATTTACCATATTAGAAATTAAAACATCTTAGTATGATTTTGGAAATAGGTTTTAATTTCTGTCCTCTGAAAGGCTCTCTGGGACTAAACTTTGACTACTGCAATCTATTCCTTAACATCTTGTTTGTAGTATTCATATTCGCCATTCATAATGTACATAAGGACACATTTACTATTTAGGATTTTTGTAGCTACAAATGCTGACCTTTCTTAATGAACAAACTGACATGTCTTGTTAGAAAAATGTGATCAGATAGAGCTATAAACTACTTCACCAAAGGCGCTATTATATTTTCACCAAAGTATGGGCCTTGAGCCCTTTTCTCTTGGCAGTTCAGTTGAGATCATTTATTTTATTGTTGACTTATCTATTTATTTCTGTCAGTTATTTATTCTATATCCTTCAATTGCTGGGAAGAACTTTTCCTATTTTTGGTGGCTGAGAGATGGTGATATATGGTCATGAAGAGTCTTTGAGTTGGCTGCCAAACTGGAAGGGGTGATGACTCATGAGTCACTTGTGGATAGAAGTAGGTTCACCAACCCTCCATGTGTTAGATTGGAATCATGCAGAAAGATCATCATGCTTAGTGTTCATTGGAGAGAAAGGCAAGCCTGAGCATGCTTGAAGGGCTGGACCCTCATTGGACAATCTTTTCTCCTCCCCATTACACATGAATAAATCTGATTAGGATATGAAGTTCTGTGGTAGGTTGTTTTTTCCCATTCTGGTGCAGTGGCAGGCTTACCAAAAAATCCCTCATTTAGAGAGAAATCAGTGCTAATTGGTGGGGGAAAATAGCCAGGAGAATCCTGAAAGCTTTCTTTTTTCATTTCTCTCTGCAAACCCCAAAATAACACAAATGTGACATACCCCATTATCCATTTTTGTTCTATTCTTCCCAGATCCAAAGCTCATTTTTCTTTGCCAGGGAAAAGAAAAGCAAAATAATAATTGAGCATCTCTGCCAACTTGTTGTCAACAGTTTTGTTACCAGCCATTCTGAGTAACAGTCTTAGCCTTGCTTTGATCCTCATCTTTTCCCCAATATAGATACACTCTCCCCCAACCATTTTTCTTGTCCTTAGCATTTTTTTTTTTTGCTTTTTGGAGGGCAGTTGGGGTTAAGTGATTTGCCCAAGGTCACAGGCTAGTTTTTGTGTTAAGTGTCTGAGGCCGAATTTGAACTCAGGTCCTCCTGACTCCAGGGCCAGTTCTCTATTCACTGTGCCACCTAGCCGCCCCTGTTCTTAGCATCTCTTGCCAGCCTCAGCTGAGTGTTGGTACCACTGATACTGTCCTTACAGGACCATTCCATGCCCCTGTTTTTCTTCTCTGTTACTTTGCCAATCCTATACATGCCTTTAAAAATTTCAAGTTGGCTAGTGAGTTCTCCATGCGTCTATACTGAACTCTTCAAACAACAAAGTACCGTGTAAATGTTAGTTATTGTTATTATTGTTGTTGTTAGGCTTTCTTAGGACCCCTCAGCAAGAATTCACCAGTCACCACTTTCTTCTTCCTCTCATCTTCACGGGATGCTCTCTCACCTGAGGCTGTTTCATTTCTTGGAAGATAAACAACTACCTCTTCAGACCCTTCTTTTTCTCCTCTTCAGGAAGAGCCTTAGGTGGGATGGCTTAATGAGCAGTTCTTTTCTGATTAGAGGGCAAGATAATCAAGCTATTAAAACTTCTTTCTAGTTTAATGACTCAGGCTTTCTGTATGACCTGGAGAAATTCAACTAACCTCTGTGCTTGTCCCCATTATGGAGATAACATTAACTGCCTCACATAAGATATTGCTTTTAATTGGTGATGATTCAGTTATCTTGAAAAGATGTAGAAAGAATGAAACTAACTTATCTCTGGAGGGATAGTATAGTGTTAACCAGGAATGGGAAATTCAGAACCAGGGAAATCCCCAACTTTGATTCTCATTCAAATTCTCTTGCTCCTGATAAGTAACCTATTCTCCTCTTTCTATTTACTTTGGCATAGCTGGCACCCAATCCTTCATAAACATAATTGTAGAGTATAAATCTGTCATGGAATCATACCACACGGAAGGACCTTGCCTTGTTGTACTGCTGACCTCTCCTTCCCTTAGGGCAAAGATATTTCTGAGATAGACAGGGTGAAGTAGTGGGAAAGAGTCCTGTATTTGGAAGTAGATGACCTGGGTCCAAATTCTTCCTCTGATACTTATAACCTGTGGACCTTAAGTCACTTCACCTCTAAGGGACCCAGTTTTCTCATCTGTAAAATGGACAAAGTTGGATTAGAAGATTCTAAAGCTCACTTCCAACTAACATTGCTATTCATCTCAATTTAAAAACAACCTATCTTTTATTTTAAAGATCACAAGAAGAGAAATTTTACAAAATTTCCTCCCAACAATCCCCTTTCCACTCTGACCTTGAGAATCATTCCAAGTCCAGCTGCTGGTCATTCTCCTTATTTCTATTCTATTCATTTTGGTGAAAACTCAATATGTAACCCTTGTTTTCAGTAGAATAGAAGAATTCTTGTTCATCATCCTCAAAATACAAAATGGAAATATAATGCATAGTTCGTAGGAATTGTTTAAGCTACAGATGAGTCAAAATGGTCAAGAGTAATAAACAAAGAAAGAAGGGCTTTGTTAGGAACACGGCCATGTTACTAAGGGACCTTTGTGGTTGGGGTCAGATATATAGTCCCTATACATTAATTTGGGGAAGTGGGTAAAAGAGAATTTGGACTTTGCCTCTGTCCTCAGAGGTGGTACCTGAGCTGACCTTTGAAGGAAACAAAGGATTCTAAATTAGATTCTAAATTAGAACTTCCAGCTCTCTAGTCCTTCCCACAACAGCACATAACTACAATAGAAAAGGAGCTTCAGTTGTCTAATTCTGTGTGTTTTGTTCAGTTCTCTATGAAGCAATCATCTTCCTTATTCTCTTACTTCTCATCTGACCCTGAACATTCCTACCCAGTATGAAAAAGGTGCCCATTGTTATAATGCATTTACTTGTGCCAGTGGAATGTTTACATTTCATTTCCTTGAGGTAGAAATAGTTTGACTTCCCATTGTAAGAGAAAAGTTTAGTGGCTTCTATGTTCTCCTTTGCCAGGAACTTTTCAAGATGAAAAGTCGTACCAAATAGCCTGGTTTTAGATCAGTTGCTTTTTTCAGTGGTTTTTATCTTGTGATAAAATGCTTTATCTGAAACCTCCTGTTCTCACTTCTCTGCCACCACCATCCCTATTGTACAGATGCTTTCTTCTTGGTTGGTCTTGAAGAAGGTCTTGACCAACTTCTGTAGTCAAAGCTTGTCTTCAGTGGCCCTGACCTTCCTTTCCCTATTTTGTTACCCTCTTTTTGGTGTTCATCTCTATGATAAACAGCATGTTACAAGTCAGTGCTGTAAAAAATTATGCTAGGGCCCCTCTATTGTATTTCAGGGACTCTCAAGGCAGCATGGTACAGTGTACAAAGAGCTGACCTCAAAAACTGGAAGACTTGGCCAGACGCCGCAGCACACAGAGGGCCAGATGAGGCCTGATCAATGTGGCAGCAAGTGGACCCATCAACCACAAGGGCTTATCACCACAGGGCTGGGACTGGACAGAGTAGGGTAAGAATCAAATGCAGGGACCCTGGCAGGGGCATCAACTACCCCTGGGACTACCAATCCACAGCCCAGAAATTTAAAAAGCTCCTGTATGGACTTCTAGGGACCAGAATGGCAGAGTGAACCCTGGCTGCTCCAATCCCCCCACTGACCCTGAAAACATAGTAATTATTGTCGCAGGGCAAAACCTTAAACAGTAAAGTCTTGGGAAACCTAGAGGAAGGGCATGGCTAGGGCCCTGCCTCAAAATGGGCAGAAAGCAGACTGCAAAGACAAAGACTCTGGAGTCCTACTATCGTGAGAGGGAGGAACCAAATTCAGAGAGAGACAGGACTACAGCAACTTACCATAAGAATAATATACTTTGACCAGGTAGTATTTATTCCAGGAATGCAAGGATAGTTTAATATTAGAAAAACCATCAGTATAATTGATCATATCAACAATAAAACTACCAGAAACCACATGATTATCTCAATAGATGCAAAAAAGGTTTTTGACAAAGTACAATATCCATTCCTATTAAAAACACTAGGAAGTATAGGAGTAAATAGAGCCTTCCTTAAAATAATAAGCAGCATCTATTTAAAGCCATCAGCAAGTATTATATATAATGGGGATAAGCTAGAAGCATTTCCAATAAGATAAGGGGTGAAACATGGGTGTCCTCTATCACCCCTCTTATTCAATCTGGTACTAGAAATGTTAGCAGTAGCAATTAGAGAAGAAAAAGAAATCAAAGGAATCAAATTAGGCAAAGAAGAAACCAAGTTATCACTCTTTACAGATGATATGATGATATACATAGAGAATCCTAAAGAATCAAGTGAAAAACTACTTGAGACAATAAATAAATTTGGCAAAGTTGCAGGATATAAAATAAACCCACATAAATCCTCAGCATTCATGTATATTTCTTTTTCTTTTTTTTTTTCTTTTTGGAAGGTGTAATATAATGCCAAGGAAAGGCAACTTCCCAAGGTTCAGAATACCAGCATAGGTGCTCTCCATTTTATTCAGTGACAAACCAAGAACAGAGAAGATCAAAACATGACATCATTCCAAATACAGCATTTACTAAATGTGATTAAATAATCTCCAAGGACTACCCCACCCCAGGACCTTCCAATCATTCAATCAATTACAAAGTCTCTGTTCTAAATACTTCTCTACCCCTAGGCTATACCTTAATTAAGTCCACCACAAAGCCCCTCTTCTCAAATGGAGATTAGTTTCCAAACATAAGGTCAAAAGTTCCCCACCCCTGGATCACAATTGAATCTACCCCAGAGTTACATCAAGTTTAAACACAGCACTTAATACCCAAATGGAGGTCTTTTCTTCATCTTGACACAAGGCAAGTTCTCAGCAATCTTAGTTCCTGGGGAGACAAGGCTTAGCAAGGCCATAAGATACATTGCCAATCCCTTCATGAATTTATCCTCTGTCTGTAGAACAGTCCTAGAACCCCTGAACACATTAGCAAAGCCCTCTCCCAGGATTTCTGTAAACATACAACAAGAAAATCCTTCTTCAGGGCTTCTGAACCAACAGAAAGGCTCCCAGACCCCTGCAACAACAGCACTGTCCTTCACCAGTGGACAGTATT
>NW_027185890.1:8859475-8886053 GCF_028583685.1 Petaurus breviceps papuanus
AGACCCCTGCAACAACAGCACTGTCCTTCACCAGTGGACAGTATTCATTCTGTCTGCAGGACAGTCTCCAGACCCCTGCAACAACAGCACTGTCCTTCACCAGTGGACAGTATTCACTCTCCATCTGCAGGACAGTCTCAGGGCTTCTTAGCGAACAGCCAGGTTCCAGGACTTCTTCAACAAAAGGACTGTCTTTCACCAGTGGACAAATCTGGCAAAACAACATCAAAATAGACAGACAAAGTACCAGCAAAACAGCCATGTCTCCTCAGTCCTTGGCAGCTCAGGGGGCAGGTCTCAAAAGTCCAGGGCAATTCAAAGCGGCCACCAGCAATTCTCTTAGTCTCTCTCTCTCTCCACGAGGTGCTGCTTCCAAAAAGATCTTCCGCCTCTCTCTTGTCTCTCCAAATCTACGTCACCAGCTCCTCCCAGTTCAGGACTTTCTTTTCACATCAACAAGTCCATCCCACAAGTGGGATTAAAAAGCTCTGGGTTTTAATACAATCAACTTGAAAAACCAAGCCAATACAGGGGAATCTTTAATTGCCATTACTATCACAGAAGGCAATTGTGGTTAAGAGACTTGCCCAAGTTCACATGGCTAGTTTTTGTGTTAAGTGTCTGAGGCCAGATTTGAACTATTCATTGTGCCACCTACCCACCCCAATTCCTGTATATTGCTAATGAAATCCAACAGCAAGAGATAGAAAGAGAAATTCCATTTAAAGTTACTGTAGACATTATAAAATATTTGGGCATCTACCTGCCAAAGCAAACCCAGGACCTATATGAACACTACAAAACACTTCTCACACAAATAAAGTCAGATCTAACTAATTGTAAAAACAGCAATTGCTCATGGCTGGGTCAAGCTAATATAATAAAAATGACAATTTTACCTAAATTAAATTACATATTTAGTGCCATACCAATCAATTTACCAAAAAATTATTTTATAGACCTAGAAAAAATAGTAACAAAATTCATTTGGAAGAACAAAAGGTCCAGAATATCAAGGGTATTAATGAAAAGAAATGTTAGGGAAGGAGGCCTCGCTATACCAGATTTTAATCTGTATTATAAAGCAGCAGTCATCAAAACTACTTGGTACTGGCTGAGGAATAGAGCAGTGGATCAATGGAATAGATTGGGTACATGAGACTCAGCAGTCAATGACTATAATAATCTACTCTTTGATAAACCCAAAGACACCAGTTTTTGGGATAAGAATTCACTATTTGACAAAAACCGCTGGGAAAACTGGAATATAGTATGGCAGAAACTAGGCATAGACCATTATCTAACACCATGTACCAAAATTAAGTCCAAATGGGTACATGATCTAGGTATAAAGGATGATACTATAAGAAATCTGGGAAAGCAAGAAATAGTTTACCTGTCAGATTCATGAAGGGGGAAGATTTCATAACCAAATAAAAATTAGAGAGCATTATAAAATGCAAAATGAATAACTTTGATTACATGAAACTGAAAAGCTTCTGTACAAACAAAGCCAATGTAACCAAGATTAAGAAGGAAGTGGGAAATTGGGAAAGAATTTTTACAACCAATGTCTGTGACAAAGGACTCATTTCTAAAATGTACAGAGAATTGAGTCAAATCTATAAGAATACAAGTCATTCCCCAATTGATAAATGGTCAAAGGATATGAACAGGCCTTTCTCAGAGGAAGAAATTAAAGATATCTATAAGCATATGAAGAAATGCTCTAAATCACTATTGATTAGAGAAATGCAAATCAAAACAACTCTGAAGTACCACATCTCACCAGTCAGATTGGCTAGAATGACAAAAAAGAAAAATGACAAATGCTGGAGAGGATGTGGAAAAATTGGAACACTAATACATTGCTGGTGGAGTTGTGAACTGAACCAACCATTCTGGAGAGCAATCTAGAACTATGCCCAAAGGGCTATAAGTAATTTCATATCCTTTGACCCAGCAATACCACTTCTAGGGTTGTATCCCAAAGAGATCACAGAAGCAGGAGGAAGACCCATATGTACAAGAATATTTATAGCAGCTGTTTTTGTGATGGCAAAGAATTGGAAATTAAGGGGATGCCCATCAATTGGAGAATGGCTAAACAAGTTATGGTATATAAATGTAATGGAATACTATTGTGCCACAAGAAACAAAAAGCAGATGGACTTTATATCTACCTGGAGACACTTATACAAACTGATGCTGAGTGAGAAGAGCAGAACCAGGAAAAATTTGTACACAATTACAGATACAACATATGTGTGACCACCAACTTTGATAGACTGGACTCTTCTCAGAAATGCAGGGCTATAAGTAAGCTCCAAAAGACTCATGATGAAGCAAGATGTCTACATTCAGAGAAAGATCCAGAAAGAACAGAGTTTGAATGCAGATTAAAGCAAATTACCTGCTCTCTTTCTTTTTCTTGTTTGGTTTGGTTTCCTCTTTCCCATTGTTCATTCCATCCTTCTTTATAACCTGACCAATGTCTAATGTAAAAGTATCTGCAGATCCTATACCTGATTGTATGCTGCCATGGTGAGGGGAAGGAGGGGGAGAAAATTTGAAATTCAAAGAACTAGGGAACTGAATCTTGTAAACTCAAAGTAAACAAACAAATTAATAAAGACCAAAAAAAAAAAAAAACCAAACCAGGAAGACTTGGGTTCAGGTTCTGCCTCTGACATAATGACTGCATGACCCTGGACATATAATTCACTCTGTTCACTAACCCAGGCAATTTTCTAGTACTGGAAGTCATTAAGGTTGTAGAATAATTACTGATATATATTGATAGAGGGAGTTTCCTTCCAGAGAGTTCTTTATACCAGTGAAATGACAGGTCTAGACACACACCAAAGGCTTGTCATTCCCAGGTGGCACATTATACTCCTGACTCTAGTATCTCCCATCAATACTTCCCTCCCCCATCAAAATTTACTACCCCTATGTTCCTCATAGACTTTCTAGGTAATAGAGCAAATCTGACAATTTTAGATTAGCAAATTCTAAGGGACATTTTTTTTTTAAAGCAATTGGGGTTAAGTAACTTGCTCAAGGTTACACGGTCAGGTGTTTCTGGGTGGATGCTAAGTGTCTGAGCCCGGGATTCGATCTCCAGGTCTTCTCAACACTGAAGCCGGTGCTCTTACTCGCTGTGCTACCTGGCCGCTCCTTCTAAGGGACATTTTAACCAGGACCTCCTAGAGGTCTTAAACCTTAAACCTTAAAATCTAAAGAAGTTACCCTAATAGTGGCCATTCCAGATATTATCTTAGGCTGATAGGGAAGAGAATTTTAGCCTTATGTGCAGAGCCAACTCTTGTCTTCTAGGCACCACCACCAAATAGAGGCCACCATTTTGCTCTTTATTATTTAGTGCAAGTCTTTTCATATTTTTCTAAGGTCATTGAGCTCATCACTTCTTATAGCACAGTAGTAATCCATCACAATCATATACCACAACTTGCTCAATCATTCCCCAATAAATATCCAAATTAACAATAAAGGACATGATGAAAGACACTATCTTCATCAAGAGAAAGAACTGATAAATAGAAGTATATATAAAATAATTTTACATATATATGCCTCTTTGTGTCTAATGGTAGCCACCTCTAGGGCAAAGGGTGGGGAAAGGAAGAAAAAAAATTTACATGGTAACTTTATCATATATTTAAGAGGAATAGGAAGTTGTACGTAATAAATTTGCAGTTTCATTGCAGTCATCTTTTTATTAAATTATGTTATGGAAATGCTTGTTTTATTCCATAAATTAAAAATAAAATAAGTAAATGTGAAAAAAAAAAAAAACAAGTAGGGCAGCTAGGTGGTGCAGTGAATAGAACATTGGCTCTGGAGTCAGGAGGACCTGAATTCAAATCTGACCTCAGACACTTAACACACACACATACATAAAGCTAGCTGTGTGACCTTGGGCAAGTCACTTAACCCCAATTGCCCTACCTTCCCCTCTCCAAAAAAAAAAAAAAACCCAAGTAGATGCCACCAACATAAGTGTCCCTCTGGTTAGGTACCATGAAGGAAGGGAAAAGTTCAAATGGATGGTGAGCTTTTAGAGGATGGGCCTTGCCCTGAGGCTTCTGACAGTCCTAATTATGAGATAAATATGACAGACATTAATAACATGGCTGGTCTTCCTGAGAGAAAAAAATCAATAATGATAAAGAAAAACTTGCAGTGAAAAGGTGTAAGGAGGGCATATGTGGGAAAGAGCTGGTCCCAGGTTCTTAGCCATTGGGAACATACAGCTTCCCAGAGGTTTTAAGGCTCACACTGACCCCTTCTCAATAATGATGACAATTCTTCTGATTCTCATTCCTTGTAAAGCCTTGACTATACTTGATTGGAAATGTAATGGAAAGAGGATCATATTTGGAATGAGAAGGCCTGAGTTTAAGTCCTTACTCTGATATTTACCGTTTCTGTTTTACTGGGTAAAAACAAACCTCTCTGAAGCTAAGGAAAAGAGGGACAATAATCCACATGCTACATAGCTTATGGGGTTATCATGAGGAAGGGGCTTCATAATTATAAAGCAGGAGCTGTTAGCAGTGTTTGTCCAATGTGTGCTCATAACCATCAGGGGAGAAATTAAATTAATTAGTTTTGCTACCTTCAGACTAGCTCTGTAAGGGACCCTTCTTCTTTTCATCTAGGTTAAGAACTCCTAGTCAAGAATGTCTAGTGAATTTGACAAAAACTGCTGGGAAAACTGGAATACAGTATGGCAGAAACTGGGCATAGACTATTATCTAACACCATATACCAAAATCAAGTCTAAATGGGTGCATGATCTAGGTATAAAGGTTGATACTGTAAGCAGTCTTGTAAAACAAGGAATAGTTTACCTGTCAGATTTGTGGAGAGGGAAAGACTTTATGACTAAACAAGAATTAGAGAACATTATAAAATGTAAAATGGATAATTTTGACTACATGAAATTGAAAACTCCTGTACAAACAAAGCTAATGTAACCAAGATTAAGAGGGAAGTGGGAAATTGGGAATCTTTACAACCTATGTCTCTGACAAAGGACTCATTTCTAAAATATACAGAGAATTGAGTCAAATTTATAAGAATACATGTCATTCCCCAATTGATAAATGGTAAAAGGATATGAACAGGCAATTTTCAGAGAAAGAAATTAAAGATATCTATAAGCACATGAAGAAATGCTCTAAATCACTATTGATTAGAAAAATGCAAATCAAAACAACTCTGAGGTACCACATCTCACTAGTCAGATTGGCTAAGATGACAAAACAGGAAAATGACAAATGCTGGAGAGGATGTGGGCAAATTGGAACACTAATGCATTGCTGGTGGAGTTGTGAACTGATCCAGCCTTTCTGGAGAGCAATCTGGAATTATGCCCAAAGGGCTATAAATACTTTCCTATCCTTTGACCCAGCAATACCACTCCTAGGGTTATATCCCAAAGAGATCATAGAAGTGGGAGGAAGACCCCTATGTACAAAAATGTTTATAGCAGCTCTTTTTGTGGTGGCAAAGAATTGGAAATTAAGGGGGTACCCATCAATTGGGGAATGGCTAAACAAGTTGTGGTATATGCATGTTATGGAATACTATTGTGCTATAAGAAACGAGGAACAGACGGTCTTCATATTTACCTGGAGAGGCTTATACGAACTGATGCTGAGTGAGAAGAATAGAACCAGGAGAAATTTGTACACAATTACAGACACAACGTATGTGTGATGACCAACTTTGATAGACTGGACTCTTCTCAGCAATGCAGTGATATAAGTCAATCCCAAAAGACTCATGATGGAGAGAAATGTGTGCATCCAGAGAAAGAACTAGAAAGAACTGAGTTTATATCCAGATGGAAGCAAAATACCCCATCTTTTTTCCTTTTCTTGTTTGGTTTTATGTCCTCTTTACCATTTTTCATTCCATCGTGGAATTGAATCCTGTAAACTAAAAGGAAACAAACAAATTAATTAAAAATAAAAATTAAAAAAAAAAGAATGCCTAGTGAGTATTCTGGGAAAGCAGCGCTTGATTCAGACTGTTCCTTCTCTCCTTCACCCAGCAACAATTTTTTTTTCTATTTCTTTCCCTCAAGATCCTGCTTTCTTTCAGGGAACTTTAACAATAATATAACAGTGCGTTAACACTCTTAACTGTTATCATTCCCAAGGAAGCAAAGACAACTAGTTTTCTAATAAACATGGGACTTGGGCATTAGTATAGGGAACTTCTACGAGGTGTGAAGTGATTTACCCAGGGTCATACAGATAGTCTATATCAGAGAGGGGGCTTATAGCTAGACCTTCCTGGCATTGAGGCCAGCTCTCTATTCACTAAGCTGGGCTGCTCCTCTCTCATAAACATACCAAAACTTCTACATCTAAATGAGTGTTGTCCCCTTCAAGGTAACTAACTACCTCAGAAGGCCACAAACTCGTGCCAGAGATGGTGCCCTTGGTCAAAGCATTCTGAGAACTTTCTCTTTGGGAACTGTATTTGAGAGTCACATTTATTTTCTCTTGAATGTCTTCAATGGTTGTGAGTCTTTAGTCGTTGAGCAAGGATTTTTTTTTGGAAATAACTTGGAGCCAAATTTGGTGAGTTACCTTAGTGATGATGGTTCTACAAGGCAAGGCCTATTTCTAGTACTCAAGTATCACTGATTCCTAGTTGGTCCTGACTGTAAAGAATACAAAGGCTATTTTCTGCTACTTAGTGTTTCTTTCTCTTGGGGAAATGTAGATTTCTCTGAAGACTGATCATCTGTTGGCCCCAAAAGCTTTTTCCCAAAGTCAGAGTACTGAGTGGCCCCGAGTTTAACTAACTTTAATTAACCATTTCACTGACAAGAATTTCTTTAAAATCTTTAAATGGAAAAATATTTGACCTTGTGCTATTTGACCTTGAGCCAGTTTCTGGCTCTTGAAAGTTAGATTTCTAAACTAATAGTATTTAGTAAAAAGCATCTTATATTAAAAAAGTAAAATTTTTGCCTTCCCAAGACTCCTTAAAAATATCCTTTATAGGGATACAGAATAAAAAAAAAAAACAGTTGCATCTAGAATTAAAAACACATTATAAACTATGATTTAGAAGTAAATACCACAGTGATATCAAGACTTTATATTACCTGGAATTAAAAAGTGAAAATTAAAAACACAAAATATTGAGGGGGAAGGGAGAAACATTTTTTAAGTACCAACTATGTGCCAGATGCCATGCTAAGACTTTATAAATGTCTTATCATTTATCTTCACAACAATCCAGGAAGGGTAATGTTTTTCTTATTCCCATTTTTTTATAGCTGAGGCACAGAGATGTTAAGTAACTTCCCCAAGGTTACACAGCTAATAAATGTCTGAGGTAGGGTTTGAGTTCAGGGCTTCCTGATTCCAGGCCTAGTGCTTCATCCAGGATGGCTCAGGCATAGGTTTTTAAATCTGATTTACTAGGAAAGGTAGCTGTTTAAGGAGTTAACAATCTTTTTAAATTACATTCACTAGTTCAGGGGAAAAGTCAGCACCCTGAACTCCAGAGAAAATACAAGCAGAGAAATAAAGACCAACAGACAGGGTTCTGATTGCCTGAATTAACTATACCCTTTACATACATCCCTGGATCAAGAGAGCCTTTACATCTAAGGAGGCTGGGAGCTCCAAACATACTGCCACTCAGAATCTCGACCAGAGAATCACAAGATCCTTCTCATAGGCAAGCCCCCAAAGCAAAATACCAACTCAGTGTGTGTGTGTGTGTGTGTACTTAATTTTTAAATTAAAATAAATTTATATATATATATTTCTCAGAGCCAGAAGGCATCACAACCCTCATGACTCAGTTAGAAATAAGCAAATTTGAAATTAGCAAAAGTTGTGAAAGCCTTCCTACAAGCAAGCCTCTCTTAAGCAAGCTTCCCTTAATGGGCTCCTCCACCTGAGATCTATTAATGGGGAAGGAGGGAGAGAAAATCTTCTATCCCATTGACATTATAGTCTCCTAACTGACTAGAATAGCAGGAAAATTTTCTTAACCTATAAGACTGGCTAGTATTAATAAACTTTCCATTACAAACATTTTAGGGGAAGCTGTGTGACCCTGAGCAAGCACTTAACCCTGTCTGCCTGAGTTTTCTCATCTGTAAAATGAGTTGGAGAAGGAAATGATAAACCACTCCAGTATCTTTGCCAAGAAAACCCCGAATAAGGTCTGGAAGAAATGGACATAACTAAAATGACTGAACAATAAAAATAGCAGTTTTAATAAAATTATAATCAATCAAAACATGAAACAGAAAAGAAAAAAATTTTTTTTGCTATAACCAGAAATACCTCTAGTTTAGAAAAGTAAAGGGTACAAGGAATGTGTTTCTAACTCTTTTAAAATAATCCTTGTGAGAAGGAATTGCTTCATTAGACATCTAAGATCTCCAAAAGGCATTGAAAAGAACTAGAGGAAGATATGGTTGAGGTCAATTTATAGTTGTATATAAAGCCAGCTAGTTTTTAATATGCACTGAGAGATATGTAGTTACATATCAAGTTCACTTTCTCTTTAAAAGGTTCCTCAGAAATGATTTAATACACAGATAAAGAATAGTGCCCTCTGGAACCATGAATATTCATAAGGAAAGAGGGGAAGAATCAACAAGCAGGGGTGTGTGTGTGTGTGTGTGTGTGTGTGTGTGTGTACACATGTGCAACAACAAAGACATCTAAACTATAAATAAATTGTAGAGGAAATTAATGAGACAAACTCCACAGAAACAGTTTTTCCAATAAAGAGATGACACTTGTCTTACAAAGACACAAGAAGAATTTGTATGGATTAGACATAATCTCTTGATCTTTCAAACTTTAAATTTGACAGTGTTGCTTATATACACACAAGGCCCTGGTCCAGCTGCTGGGGATACAAAGACAAAAAATGGGAACAATCCCTGACTTCATAGAATTTAAATTCCACCTGGAGTGTGTGTGTGCGTGGCGTGGGGGGAGAATGGAGGCTACAACATGCACACAGATGAGGAAATACGTGGTAATTGAAGGAAGTGGAGCGCACACTCTGTGGAGAGTGGGGGAATCTGGGAAGACTTCACAGGGAGGTGGCGGTATTTGAGTTGAACCTTAAAAGAAGATAAAGATTCTTAGCATCTCTTCCATTACTCTATCTTTCTTCCTCCTAGATCCTCTTCATCCATATCCCTTTGATGACAAGTTTCCATACTGACTCTGAAGTAAGTATGCCGAGCTTTCTTAGCTTTCCTAAGGATTTTTTTTTTTTAATCTTGCAAATACTTGCATGGAAATAGAAGTTTAAGATGAGCCAAAGGGGATAATGAACAATTAAAAAAACTTACAGAATTAGGTAAACAGGAAACAGAGCACTAGCCTTGAAGTCAGGAATATATGGCTTCCAGTCCTGTCTCTGACATGTGACTGCTCTGTGACCACTGGTAAGATACTTTACCCCTCTGTGCCCTGGGAACTTCTATAAGACTACAAGTCATAAAGAAGACACTGATCTGTAGTGGTGGGGGGAGTTTTCATTCTAGGTGGTACCTACACTAACCAAATCACATGTCTGGACTTAATGAAAAAGGAGGCAACATTAGACTTCAGTGAAATAATAAAATGTTAATGGAGTCAGAAGTGATCTTTCTTGATTCTTTTACTATTTCATCTTTTGCCCATTGTCTTGAGAATTAGAGTCTCTCTTTTCCAATAAATAAGAATAAGCAAAGAAATAAGCACATAAGTTTTATCCTTAATGACTTTTGATTATTAAAGACTAGCCACAGATGGAGATCCCTAGTCTACTACTGGTAATAATCTTCCCCCCTTCGCAGCATAACACTTTCTTTGGCTACTCTCTAACATATGTATTCTAGTTCTCTGGGAATGTAGTTTTATTTCCCTTACTAGAGTGAGGAGAGGGTCTTGTCTAAACTTTGCAACTTTTTTCATGTAATACACACAGTAGGCACTTAATCAATGTCTGTTAAATTGAGACATCCATTTGTCTTTTGATAATCATGAGATCGTTGATTTAGAGCCCATTTTACAGATGAGCACCAAAGGAAATAGTAGTTAGAAAAGTGCAGTGGCTTTAGATTTCATGGGTCAACTCAAGTTAAATAAGATTTTTTTTAAAGAAGACTATTTCTCTATTTCATATAAGTTGTTGAAAAACATAAGAATGAAAAAAAGTCACTGTATATTTTAGAACTCATTTTCATAATTATGTCTATGTGTGGGTAAAGTAAAAAATAAGACTTGTTACACTGAACTAAATCCCAGAGAGGAGGTTAAGTGATTTGCCCCGGGTCATGTGGTTAGAAAGTACTAGAGTCAGCTGTGAACTCATGTCCTCTGCCTCCTTTGGTGGTATTTAAAGTCCTTATTCAAGTGCCTCAGTAGGTAACCAGAAGGAACCAGCCTTTATTAATCTACCCAGTCTAGCATTTCAGGGTTGCGTGTGTCTGTGTGTGTCTGGGGTCCAACACAACTTCCCCCAGTAAAAGAAATATGAGAAATGTTTGACACCAGCGCCTCTGGGGGCGGGGCTCGGCTCATTTATCTCTTCATTCACCCTCTGGACTCAGGCACACCTGGAGCCTATTGCTTCCTGAAAGCCAGCTCCCCAAGGAGGCTGGAGGAGAGAGGAATGAAGCCAACGGGAGCAGCTGTCCTGGCTGCCGCTGTACTGCTGGTCATTCAGGCCTCAGAAGGTGAGTGGTGGGGCTCGAGGCTTCCTCCCAAAGCTGGATTGCTTTGTCAGAGGGAGGTCAGTGACATGCTTGTGATTTCTCAGGTCAGAGTTGTAAAGGAAAGGCTCCTGGGATGGAAGGATCTGCCCCTCTTTGAAGTTTTATTTCCCACAACCTGGGAGATAAGTTTAAAATCTAGAGAATTTCAGAGAGGGCTGCCTTATTTCTTGTTAATTGGGAAGCCACCAGTTCCCTGTCCAGGGGGTAGGGGGGGGAGCCCCTTCCATACCAGTTGTCAGAGAGCCAGCCCCTTCCTCCTTTGAGGGGCAGGGGGAGAGGAATGAGGGAGGATTGAATGAAGAGGTGGCTTGGTTTCATTGATAGGGACTTGGGAGTCAGGAAGACATGATCAAATTCTACCTCAATCACTTGCCAGCTGGTGATCCTGGGCAAGTTAGTCAACCTCTCTGTTTCAATTTCCTCATTTGTAAAATGAGGGTGTTGAACCTGATGACTTCTGAGGCCACTTTCGGCTCTCAATCTATGATGCCATAACCGTGTTTCATCTAGGATCCAAAGATTTAGAGCTGGAAGAAACCTCAGAGATCATCTTGTCCAAACACTTTTTTTTTTTGCTTTTTTGGAGGGGGGAAGATAGGGCAGTTGGGGTTAAGTGACTTGCCTAAAGTCCCATGGCTAGTTTTGTGTTTAGTGTCTGAGGCCGGATTTGAACTCAGGTCCTCCTGACTCCAGGGCTGGTGCTCTATTCACTGTACCACCTAGCCACCCCCTCCAAACTCTTTAAAAAGAAAGAAATTGAGGCCCAGAGAAATGCAGAGATTTGCAAAAAAGTCACAATTAGGAAAGGGCTGAGCTGGAAATGAGAGTCGAGGACCCTGACTCTAAATATAGTGTTCTTCCAACTACCACATCAACTTCATTAATACATCAGTGGCATCTCGGAAAATCTTCCTCCATAGATGCAAAGAAAGGCTCATGATGCATCTTGCTTCCTCACTCCCTGCAAATTCACAGAAATGTCACAGTGGCATAGATTTAGAGCATCATTTATGAAAAACTCTCTCATCTTACAAATAAGAAAACTGATGCCCAGAGAGGTTAAGGGTCACATCACTAATGAGTAGCAGAACCAGGATTCAAATCTAGGTCCTCTGATTGTAAACCTTATGCATGTTCTTGGAAGGAGAGACTTGGCATATTTAACATGGGCAACCTATATCTTGACCACCATCTATTTTAGGTACTCTTTGAAACTGAAATCTGGGGCTAACTTTGAAAAGGGAAAGATGGGATAAGCTGGCCTTTTTCATGAGAAGGTGGAAGAGAGCAGATAGTAATTAGCAGGGCTAGGCTCTGAGCTGGCATTTGCCAGGCATTTAAGCCTTATGAATTGACATTTGTGAAGGATTTTCAGATACCTAAGGTCTGGCTATTGGATGAAGGTATAGCAGCTAAACTTTCCTTGGTTATAGTGCTAAATAGAAAATCTGAAGTGGCCCTTCTAACATTCACTAAGCAGAATATCTTCTACCCAGCTCCTAACCAATCAATAGCTTTAGGCTGCATAGAACAGCTCAATATAATAACTAGCATTTATGTAGCATTTTAAGGTTTACAAATACTATATCATTTGATCCTCATATCAACCCTGGGAGGTATTATCTCCATTTTAAATTAAGTGACTTGCCCAAGGTCACACAACTAGTGTCTGAGGTAGGATTTGAACTCAGTTCTTCCTGACTCCATATCACTTTTTGAAAAAAAAAATCTCTGTAGACAAATATGAGAATGAAAAAATAAACCCTCTGCTATCTTAGAACTCATTTTCAATATTATGTCTTTGTATAGCTGAAGTAAAAAATAAGGTTTGTCCCATTGGCTTTACTCCAATTGAATTATTTCATTGCTCAGAGGTTGTTTCCCTAAAATAGCATACATGTAAGTTTCTCTGTCTGCCACCTCACATCTGGAAAAGAGAGACAGAGAGGACAGGAAGTGTTACAGAGGGGAGAGACCATAAAATACTGTCCAGAATTGGTATGGAATGAAGAGGGAATCCTGGTGGGGAGTATAGGGAGGGGACTGTAGGTCTCTGAGAAGGCCCAGTACACTTGTGATCAGAATATTCGTGGGATTTAGAGCTAGAAGGAACCTCAGAAGTCTTTTAGGCCAACCTTCCTATTTTGCACATAAGGAAACTGAGGTCAGAGAGGGTATGATTTGTTTAAAGTCATGAAAGTAAGAGCAACAGAGCTGGGATTTGAACCCAAATCATC
Organism: Petaurus breviceps papuanus; assembly: GCF_028583685.1. Lineage (NCBI taxonomy): Eukaryota > Metazoa > Chordata > Mammalia > Diprotodontia > Petauridae > Petaurus > Petaurus breviceps. Next base: position 8,872,502 of record NW_027185890.1, read on the forward strand.
GGAATCCTATTTGGTGCTGTCTCCATTATACAGCAATGATGAATTGAGGAGGAAAGCACCTGAGCACCTGACTGATGGGACAAGAGGGGCAGACTTGGGCCTGTCCTTAGACAAGTGTAGAGGCTGGGGCACATCACATCACGCTATATATATATGTATATATATCTCAATACAAAGTAGGAAACACACATTTTTGGACATGGTCAATGTGGAAATTTGTTTTAACAAGGTGGATTATTACAAGGGTCCTCTCTTCCTTTTTCCAATAAAGGAGGGACATGAAAAGGAGAGAAAATAGATTTTTGTTCAATGAAAAAAAATCAATTTAATTTAAAAAGTAAAATCAGGTTAAACTGAATATTATGGGCAAATTTGAAGGATAAAAGAAATCACAAAAGGCAGTTCAGGAAATCAGTCTGGAATAAGGAAGGGAATGGAAGAGGTAGAAAGGGACCATTTCATTTCTATGCCCTGGTGTTAGAGCATGAGTATGTTGGGAGGAGTAGAATTTATAAATGATTATATGTATGTGAGAGCCTCAGGTCTTTTTAGAGCTAGCTGTCAGGGTAACCCCTCTGTCCCTTGAGTATGGAAGGTGAGGAAGAAGATGAAGGAATGAAAGGCTCAGGGATAGAGGGGTCAGCAGCATCAGCAGGGTAGCAGACAGAGAAAAGCTTGGAGGACAAGGTCTGCCAGCTGGTTCTTTAAAAAGTACTTTTACTGCTTCAGGTTGTGGGGCTATCATTTCATTTATAACCCTATAACATTAGGTGGGTCACTCAACAGTCAGTCAGATACCTAAGTGACACATCTGTGACCTGAAGAAGTCACTGTAGCTGTCCAAGTCTTTGGAGAACAGCTGGACCCTGGTCTCATAAATAGGCCTTGGCTACCACCCAAAGGTAATATTGCCTTATGGGTAAATTGTGGCTGCAGCAGCAACCTTCTCCAAGTTGCTGATGTAGTTGCTGGCTCCTGCAAACTCAACAAATTCCTCTAAAGCCAGAGAAATGTCTCCCTAGTTTAAGTGGCCCTGAAACAAAACATATATTACCATGCACAGTTTTATGGAGTGAAATGATGTGGACTTCTCCCAGTATACTAAGATTAAAATGATAAAGTACCTTGTTTTTTAGCCAGTGGGCATCAATATGCATATCTCCCACCTGTTTTTTTTTAATTAAATGTTTTATTTGAAGCTTAACATTGATCAACAACACAATCAACTACATTTAATAAAAATTTACTTCAAAATTAATTTCAGGGCCTAATGTACCATAGCACCTTTCCAGCCCCTCTTAGTCTTATGATTCTTTAGCTATTTCTTCCTCCTTTTATGTTTTCATTAATAGTAGGGAACCTGTTCTTCTACTTCTGTTTCATTTATTTATTTAATTTTTTTTTACTTTTGCATTATTGCATGAGAAACTTCCTCAAGATGACATTACATGTCTGCTCACCCTTCCCAGTGCTGGTTGCATTTTCTATAATACATCCCAGCTCATTGGACCTAGTAGGGGAGTCATAATATTCTTTGTTCCCAAGGGAGCCACTTTCACACTCCCCGCTCTCACCTTCCACCTTCACTAAGCATCAACCTCTCCTCCTTTGAGGTTCACAGTATCCAAATTTATCACCAGGTCCAGATCTTTGTGGCCATTGTCTACTGACCCCTAAAACATTCTCTTTCTTTTTCCAATGAGTTCAAGGACTGTCTCTTTCTTCATCCTGATTCTTGCTCTCATAGTAGGGAATTTTCAATATACATGTTGATGCTGTCACAAGTATCCCAACTGTTCAGTTCCTCAGTCTACCCAAATCCCACGATCAACTCCTCCACTCTGTTGTTGTTCAGTCATTTTAGTCGTGTCCATCTCTTTACAACCCCATTTAGGGTTTTCTTGGCAAAGGTATTAAAGTAGTTTTCCATTTCCTTCTCCAACTCATTTTACAAATGGGGAAACTAAGGCAGACAGGGTTAAGTAACTTGCCAAGGGTCATACAACTAGTAAATATGTGAGGTTGGATTTGAACTCAGAACAATGTCTTTTTTTTTCTTTTTTTTAAGTTAGTTTGTTTTCTTTTAGTTTACAAGATTCAATTTTACAGTTCCTTGAGTTTCAAATTTTCTCTCCCTCCCTCCCCTCCCCACCCCATGATGGCATACAATCAAGTATAGGATCTGCAAATATTTTCACATTAGACATTAGTCAGGTTATAAAGACAAATTATATCAGATGGAATGAAAAATGGGAAAGAGGAAACAAAACCAAACAAGAAAAAGAAAAAGATCCGGTAGTTTGCTTCAATCTGGATTCAAATTCAGTTCTTTCTAGTTCTTTCTCTGGATGTAGACATCTCTCTCCATCATGAGTCTTTTGGGATTGACTTATAAAATTGCATTACTGAGAAGAGTCCAATCTATCAAAGTTCGTCATCACACATACATTGTGTCTGTAATTGTGTACAAATTTCTCTTGGCTCTACTCTTCTCACTCAGCATCAGTTTGTATAAGCCTCTCTTGGTAAATATGAAGTCCCTCTGCTCCTCGTTTCTTATAGCACAATAGTATTCCATTACATGCATATACCACAACTTAGAACATTGAGTCTTACTGACTCCAGGCCCAGCATTCTATGCACTATGGTGCCACCTAGCTACCCATATATAGGGATGGTCATTACCCTCAAACTTGCCATCACCCTTTCTATTCCCTTTCTAGTTTCAAGAACTCTGAAATTCTTTCATCATTCCATCCTTCCCAATGCCTTACTACCTCTAACTCTGTTCTCCATCCTTGCCCTTCAGCTTTTGCTCGGGTCATCACTCTTCGTTAGGATGTGCTTTCTTCCTTCTGAAGCTTGACCCCTTGGTGAACCAGTTCAGCATTACATTATCTTCTCTTGTCATTAAATAAATCCCTTGTTCTCCTGTCCTATCACTTGTATAGTCACCAAACCCCAACTCTGGATTACTCCTACTATCTAATCATTTATTATTGAATGGAGCTAGAAGACATATAACCGTGCTGACTAGGTCCGTTACTGATATTTGTTATTAATCTCAGCTGGGCCTTCACTCACACGAGAAAATCCTTCTACTCCTCTATAATTAATTCCCTATTTCAGTAACCACAGCAACTGATCAATCCATTAATCTACAAACATTTATGAAGTGCCTATTATGTACCAGATATAAAAAGAGGTAAAAGACAGTCTCTGACTTCAAGGAACTTACAATTTAATGGAGGAAGACAACATAAAAATAAATAAATAAATAACAAGCTATGTACAGGATAAAAAAGGAGATAATTAATAGGGGAAAGACACTGGAATTAAGAAGAGTTGGAGAAGGCCTCCTGTAGAAGGCAGGATTTTATTTGGGACTTAAAGGAAGCCAGGGAATTCAGTGGATAGAGTTAAGGAGGGATAGCATTTTAGGCAGAGAATGCTTAGAGCTGAGTGAGGGAGTTTCTTGTTCAGGGAATAGCCAGGATGGAAGAGTACTTGTAGAGGAGTAAGGTGTTAGAAGACTAGAAAGGTAGGAGGGGCTAGATTATGAAGAGCTTTGAACGTCAAACAAAACATTGTGTGTTTGCTCCTGGCAATGTGAAGCCTCTTGAGTTTACTAATTGGGGGTAACATGATCAGACCTGTGTTTTAGGAAAATCACTGTTATCAATGGAGAGACTTGAGGCAGGCAGATCCAATTACAGTCTATTGCAATAATCAAGGAGTAAAGTGATGGGGGCCTGCACTAGAATAGTTTCAATGTCAGAGGAGGGAAAGGGGAGTATTTGAGAGATGTTGTAAAGATGAAATTGACAAATCTCAGCAACAGATTTGCTGTGGGAGTCTCCCAAGGTTCTGCCCTGGGCCCCATTCCCTTCTCTCTGCATTCTCTCACTTGGTCAGCTCCCATGGGTTCACTTATCAGAATATTTCCAGATCTATATATCCAGTCTTAATTTCTCTCCTGAGCCCCAGTTTCCCATCATCAAATGCTTTTTGGACATCTTGAACTAGATGTCTCACAGGCATCTCAAGCTCAACATGTCCAAAACAGAATCCAGTCACCCCCTTCAAAAGGCCCCCCTTCCAAATTGTCCTATTACCATTAAAGTGACCACCATGAGTCTCCCTGGCCCACACCTCAGTGTTAGATTTGACTCCTCATTCTCATCCCCACATAAGAGGTGCCACATTTTGTCATTTCTACCTTTACAACATCTCTCAGACAGGTTTCCTTTCTCCATTCAAACAGCTGTCTTCCTAATTCAGAATCTTATTACCTCTGGCCTAGATCACTCTAAGAGCCACCTGATTAGTCTTGCTGCCTCCATTCTTCCTCTCTAATCCATCCTCCACACAGCTGCCAAAATGATCTTCCTAAATGCCTATGTCACTGCTATCACCCTCCACTCACCCAACTCCCCTTATTCTTTATTGCCTCAAGTATGAAATACCAACCCCTCTGTTTGACATTTAGGGCTCTTTACAACCTGACTCCTTCCTATCTTTCCAGTTTTTGTTCTCATTTCTCCTCTCCTCACACTCTATGATTTAGGCACACTGGCCTCACACACAATGCTCCAGCAACTATCTCCATGCTTTTGTATTGGCTGTACCCTATGAATGGAATGTTTTCTCTCTTTTTTTCATTTTTAATATTTTATTTTTTCCAAATTACATGTAAAAATGATATTTTTCCTTTTTTTTTTAAGTTTTAAGTTGCAAACTCTATCTCTCCCTCCCTTCTGTCCCCCTCCCTATATAATAAGCAAATGGATGTAGGTTAGACATGTAAAACATTGCATGCAAGCTTGCAAAATATTTCCTGAATGGAAGATTTTGTCTTGTCACCACTGCATCTGAGAATCATTGGTTTTCCTCCAAGATGCAGCTCAAATATCACCTTTTCCTAGTGGCCTTTCCCAGTCCCCACAACTGCTGAGCCTTTTACTCTAAGGTTGCTTTCTACCTGTTTTGAATATATCTTTTCTATACCATTTATGTACATATATAGTCTCCCACCATTAGAAGGTAAGTTCCTTAAGGGCAGGGACTGGTTTTACTTTTTCCTGGTACAAAGGGATATATGTCCCTGGGCCAGTCACTTAACCACTGAGTGGTTGTAATGGAAATGCAAATTTAAAGATCTTCCCTGCCCCTAGGTCTTTGATAGGCTTCAGAGACTCTGAGAACCTTCCATGATTTGAAAATATACTCTGCCCCCTAATAGGCTGAATGTGGTCACATGGAGCCTGTGGCAGGAGGCTTGGTTTTCAGGAATGCCCACACCTTCATGCTGTGTGATTAGGCAGTGGGTCAAGAGGGTGGTTACATTCTCTGACCCAGGAGGCTATATAATCCCTGATATGAGGCTTTGCTTTGGGGCTTACTTTGAGAAGTGCTGTATGATTTGACCAGATGAGACTCTGGGCAGCCATGAGTGCCCCCTCCCCCCATGAAAACCCAGATGTTGATGCTTCCCTCTCTGCTAACTGTGATTTGGTATGGATGTAATGGTTGGACAGTTTGGAAGCCTGTCTGCTTGATCTGTTTCTGTCTTGTAAATTCTCTCTGTATAATCTGAAGTTCGGGGTGCTGACCTTTTTTCCCCTGAACAAGGTAAATGATATATGGTTGATTAAAGTAAGCTTGTTAACCCATTTTGACTTGCTTTCCTTTAGAAAAACAGATCTAAGAACCTGTGTTGGCAACCACCCTGGGGATGCTGGGGTGTTTGCTGCTACAGTGGTCCAGGCAATTCTCAAAGACTTTTAATTTGCAAAAGAAATATATGATCTGCATTGGTAGAAGGCTATCACTAGAAGTTTCCTTATACCAATAAAATCATAGGCCTAGTATAAAAAAAAAATTCAAAGTTTTATTTCATAAAGGTCTTTCCAGCTTTCTTTGTATTTCTCTGACTTGTTAGCTTTAATGATATTTAAACTTGTTCTTTTTAATTATATTAAGGTATTCCAATTTAGTTAACTGTTCCCCTATGTTTATAAACCATACAGTACTATATAAATGTTGGCCATTTTTATTGTAGATGTTTAATAAATGCTTGATACTTAACTGATGCTCAGCTTTGTTTCCCAAGTCCCTCCTTTTAAATATGTTATTTTTGAACCCTGAGAGCATGGTTTAGGCAACTTCTCTGAGGGCACACAGCTAGTCGAAAATACAGCCCATATATAAACCCTTCAATCACCCAGAATTAGCTAATTGCTTTAATACAAATAATAGTAACAGTAGCTGACATTCACATATGCCTTCTTCACAATAATCCTCTGAGGTAGGAGGTACTAACATTGTCCACATTTTACAGATAAGGAAACCAAGCCTCACAGACATTAAGGGACTCAACCAAGGTCACATGGTAGGTTGCCTAAAGCTAAAAGACAGGGTCCTAGAGCCTGAGTTTGAAGCCATATCTTTCCTGACTTGAATCCAGCATTCTCTCCATTCTTTTCACATTCTAACCACCTTGGAGCTCACTATACCAAATATTGATACTTCTTCCTGTTACACCCAAAGTTAAGCTGAGAAGACTAATTTGACCCGTATTTAGGTAGGGGTTTGTGTGACAGGTGGCCCTTTCAACCTCTCTGCCATGTGGCTCCATGATGTAGTATGAGAGTTCTCACATCCTTCTGGGCAGGGACCTTCCTGAGGATTTCCCCAAGTTATGACATCATGGATTTAGAGATGGAAGGGCCTGTGAGATGATTTAGTGCAACACCTTCTTTCATAAAGAGAGAACCTAAATTGTGACTTGATTATGGTCGAGTAGGTTGTAAATATCAGGTCCAGATGCAAACTGCAGTCCTCTGACTCATATCTAGTCAACTCACTAACCATTAATATCTCTGGGCCTTATTTTCCTTAGCTGCAAAATGAGGGGATTGGCCTCGATGACTGAGCAGTCATTCTGTCTCTACATCATAGCACCACAGTTTTAAAGCTGAAAGGGTCCTTTAAGATCAATCAGTGGCACACCTTCCTTTTACAAATGAGGAAACTGAAGCCCAGAAAGGTTAAGTAATTTGCTAAATGTTACCCAAGTAATAAGTAGGTAGGATCAGAGATAAAGAGTTGGAAGGAACCTTAGAGTTAACCCTAGTCAACCTCTTAATTTTACAGGAAACTGAGGCTCAGAGGCATTAAGCAATTTGCCCAAATTCACACCACTCAATATGGCAGAGTCAAGATTCAAACCCAGTTTGTTTGACTCCATATTGAGAATTCTTTCCATTACATCACCATTTGAAACCAGGTCATTCTGGCTTCAAGTGCAGTACAGATAATATTTACAGAGCATTTACTATGTGCCAAGCACTTTACAATAATTTTTTCATTTAATCCTCCCAACACCTCTGGGTAATAAGTGCTATTATTATTCCCATTTTACAAATAAGGGAAACTGATGCAAACAGGGGTAAAGTATTCAGGAGCACACAGCTTGTAAGTGTCTGAGGCCATATCATCCTGACTGAAGGCCAGCTGCTCTAATCACTGTGCCACCTACACGCTGTGTGATCAATGTCTCATAATTTAGGATGTTCCAGTGACTGCTTCTGGACAAGTCCCTGTGGGACCCTTGGCAAGTCAATTAACCTCTTAGGGTCTCAGTTTCTCTGTCTTTGAATTGACTAGTAATACCTGTACTATCTACCTCACAGGATTGTTATGAGGAAAGTGCTTTGCAAGCCTTAAAGCTTCTAAACATGTGACTGATTGATTTATATAGTCAAACTACAAATGAGATGCCATCTAATTGTAAGTCCTGTTAGGCAAGAACAGCCTGTGAGGTCAGTTAGTCCAACACCTTTTACAGAAGAGAAACTTAAAGTCCTTGGGTTAAGTGACTTGCCCGTGGGGCCATAGCTTCTAAGTATCAGGTCCAATATTTGAACCATCTCCTCTAACTCCAACTCTAGTCAACTTACTAATTGGGTGACCTTGGGTAAGAAAGCATGTGCACCTGCATTGCAAGCTCTCTATCAAATATTATGCCTAGTTATTCACTTGCCTTTAGAAATAGTACCGTGGTGTAAATTATTCTTGGCAATGAGGTGTGTCTTTCTGGGCCTCAGTTTCCTTCCCAGTATAATGAGAGAATTGGATTAGGTGGCCTGCAGGGACCCTTCTAGCTCTAAAACTCTGATTTTATTATAATTTATTTTAACAGAGCACATACTGCCTCTTTTGCCTTGTCCCTAGTAAGACTTTCAAGTAGAGTGAATAAGTATCCCCCCCTTTTAAAAGAATTGCCATCTTTTTTGAAATTGCTTGTCCCATCTGGCATTTCTATGGGAAAGTTGTCTGCTTTCGAAACTGCAGGAAGACAAACTCTATCCAACCACCAGGAGGCTCTGTTGACCAGAATAAAAAAGTTTGACCATCCGTGAGTTACTTAACCACCTTCTTTCTTGGTTTCTTTCATTTGTAAAATAAAGGGGTTCATGGAAATGGTTCCTTCCAGCTCCCCAAGGAGGACCCTCTGGTCCTCGATGTTTCTTGACTGATTGCTAACTTCATTCACTGTCTCTAGACCTCCGACCCCAGGTCAATCCTTTATTCTTACCACTGTCTGACTAATTCTGATCAATTCTAAAGCATTCCCTTGCTCAAAACCCCCTCTGGCTCCCTAGTGCCTTATCTGTAAATGAGGTCCATACTTAGCCTGGTATTTATGTCCTCCAAAGTCCAGCCCTGATCTTTCCTTCCAGCTTTAGCCCCTCCAATTCATCTTGTTTTATTTAGTCAGACTGTTCTATTTACCTTTCTTTAACTACATTGAATACTTTGTTAAAAAAAAAAATGCTTCTATAAATATTTACTAACATATGGATCCTTTCCCTCTGCCTCTGAGAGTGATACCAGTGGGCCAAAAGAGTATAGTTTGGATGAATACCTTCCTGGCTCCTGGAATTTATTCTTGCAGCTCCTTAGCCTAGGGTCCTCCTACCTCTTTGGAATCTCTCATGCCTCACCTGCCTTGAAGAATTTCTACAAATTTCTACAAAGCACAATTCAGATACCACCTGTTATCCAGACCCTTTCTGCTCCCCTCTTCCACCTCTAAATTTTAGTGTTCTCCCACCCCACAAAATCATTTTGTATTTACTTTGTATATGTTGTGTATATATTTCTCTGTATACATGCTGTCTCCCCCTCCCCTCCCCCCCGCAGGGCAATGTGAGTTCTTTGAGGGCAGAGTCTGTTTCATTTTTGTCTTGCTCTCATAGGCACTTGGCAAATGCTCATTGAATAGCATTGAATCCAAAATTTACTCATCCTTCAAAATTCAGGTCAAGTTATTTTTCTCATGGATGTATATACATCTGCAAGGGACCTTTGAGATTGGTGAACCCAGCACCCCTCATTTCACAGAAAAGGAAGCCGAGTCCCAGGAAGGTGAAGTGATTTGCCCAAGACTTGTGATCTAGCTAATAAATGGTGGAGCAAATACTTGAACTTCCTTTTTGTGAAAAAGTCTCTCAGACCATCTCTTGCCAAAAGATGTAATACTTAAACTTTTTATCATATTTAAAATTCATGAAACCCTCTCCAGACATAAATATTTATTAATTTCTAAATTGCTTCACTCACCTTAATGGCAATTAAAATTTAATTAATGTAATAAAAATATAAAACTGTTAGGGTTTTACAGTCTTCAATACAGTTATAATTAAAGTGAACTTTCTGTTAACTGTTTAGGTGCAAAGAAACAATTCTGGTTAGTTTTCAGTTAAAAAAAATAACTGCATTAGAGTACTAAGGAAAGTGAGCTTTCATTTAATAAAGACATTTTCTACTAGAAAAAAAAGCCCAGGGGGCAGCTAGGTGGCACAGTGAGTAGACCACCAACCCTGGAGTTAGGAGGACCTGAGTTCAAATCCCACCTTAGATACGTAATACTTCCTAGCCTGTGTGACCTTGGGCAAGTCACTTAACCCCAATTGCCCTGCCTTCACCTTGCAAAAAAGGAGACAAAGAAAAAAAACCCTCCCATATCATGAAGTAGATATTTAATAAATATTTGTTGACGGAGCACCTACTATGCGCTGGGTACTGTGTAAGGGCCTAGAAATCTAAAGATGAAAAATAACAGCTTCTGACCTGACCCCAAGAAGTTTACAATCTAAGAGAGAATGTGGAGGAAAAGTGATACAGGCATGTAAATAAGTAGATAAGATAACCTGTGATAAAGGCAATAAAAAGAGAAAAATTTTTAAAAACCATACTATAACATTTGAGGAAAGAGAAATAAATAATTTTCAGTTAAAGGTGGCTACCTGGGTTGGATTCCTACCTCAGATACTAGGTACGTGACTTTGGACAAGTCACTTTTAATTGCTTTCAACCTCAGTTTCCTCTTCTGTAAAATGGAGTTAATAGTAGCACAGAGTACTTAAAAGGATCATATAAGGTAGCATATGTAATGTACTTTGCAAACCTTAAAATCCTGTGCAAATGGGGGCGGCTAGGTGGCACAGTGAATAAGGTCAGGAGGACCTGAGTTCAAACCGGGCCTCAGACACTTAACACAAAACTAGCCATGTGACCTTGGGCAAGTCACTTAACCCCAATTGCCCTACCTTCCCCCCTCCAAAAAGCAAAAAGAAAAACCTAAAAAAAGAATCCTGTGCAAATGATAGCTATTATTTAGATAGCCCAGAGTCCCATAGCTAGTAAATGTCTAGATGTCTGAAGTGTAGAAGAGAGAAGAGAGGAAAATTACTCTGAGGTCAAGCAGAAAATAAGGTATCCAGAGAAGTGCACAAGAAGGATCTGAAAGAAGAGGAAGGAGGTGGGTAATTAGATTGGATGGACAGTGCTTTGCTGGTAATTGAATTGTTGCTTCAGGATCAGAACAGTTCCTGTTTCAATCAAGGCTCAGCAAGAAAATGTTAATTACCAATTAAGATCAATGAACTCGATATTTTTAGAAGACATAGGGGAAGCAAGGTTCATCCAGGAGTCTTCAGAGACTGAGTTCGCTTTGCCCCCAAGAAGAAGAATGAAGCTTCAAGTGATGAGGGAAGGAATCCCAATAGGTTCAGCAGGAACCCTGATCTTATCCAAGACCAGGAAACCTGCAATGGCGTCTGGAAAGAATTCAGCTCAGCCTTACTTGGAGTTAGAGTTGAGAAAGTTTATTTTTATGCCTTTACAGTGGGCAAGAGTCCTTAGGGGACCTGTGAGTGAGAGGGGTACATGCTTTTACTCTTAAAGGATAGGGCTGCCATTGTCAGGGCTGACTGGATGGAGGGAAGGAACCTCAGTGCATAGACAAAGATTAGAGCTGACCTAGAGGAACTTTTGACTTTAGTGCAGATAGTTTAGATGAGATTTGGGCCAGACTGGAGGAGGCGGGGAGGCAAGGACAAAGGAGTGTTTGGGCCAGGCTGAAGGAGAAATGAAGAGATTAAATAAGAACAAAGGAGTCACAAGGTGTTGCCTAGGCCTAGATAGGGCGAAGGGGCATTTTGCTTAAAACAAGTATGGAAGTTATAGGGGATTGTGTAGTGAACCTACAGAAAATATGCAATGTTTGTATTTCAACCAGAGCCAAATAACTTCATCTGCACAAAGTACAGGTAGTTCTTTTTCTTCCAGGAGGAACATCTCTCTTCTACTGCTTACCAGATTGTTGTTTTCCTAGGAAACCTGTTGTAAGAAGTGCCTTGAAAAGGAAACAAAGAAGGGGAATCCAGACCTTACAATCAGAACTGAAAAAAAGATTCTTCTTCTCTTCCCCATTCCTTGGTCCTAGAGGGTGAAACTAGGAGCTAAGTCTAGACTTTTCAGGGAAATAGATTTCTTTTATAGGCTCCCTATAAAGAAAACCAATTTGAGCTCTTTCTATTTAAAGGTGATCTAGGCTGTCTCAGGAGTTTTTGAATGGGGTTCCACTCTCTGTGGGTCTTCAAGGGAGAATGATAATTATTTGTTGGGAATGTTATAGAGGGGATCCCTGCATAGGTTAAACTGGTTCCCTTCCAATTCTGAGATTCTGTGAGTCACCGTCAAGACTTGGAGAGTGAAAGAATGTGATTACAGAGAAGGAAAATAATATATATTTGGAATATTCTTGAAACCGAAGTGCAATGGCAAGAGAAAACTCATCTGCCCTTAGTGAGTATAATTACAATCACCTCAATCGCAAGAACTAGATGAACTATATCTGTCTCTATCTAGCTATATAAATATACATATATTATACATGTAGTACACACATGTGTAATATATGTATATTCATATAGATATAGTTATATATGGGGGTCTGAGAGGACAAGTGGTAAATGAGGCAATGGTGGTAATGGTTTAACTCTTCTGGCACGTGTCTACCTACTGTTTCCTCCTATCTCTCCCTCAGGGTGCCTTGCTGATGGGTTTATATATACACATACATATATGTATATTCATGGCTAGATAAATGTACACACATTAAGGTATATGCACATATATGTCTATGCAAGTAGATACTTATATACATATGTGTATACACAGGAACAGACAGTATATATACACTTATATTTCTTGAGACATCTGTATACACATATAAAATATATGCATATTTATGTATATGTATGTATATAAGATATATGTGTATGTATTGTATGTGTTTTATTTACATGTGTTATATGAGTCAAACCACCACCATTGCTTCAACCATCACTTCCTCTCAGATCCCAATGAGTTCAACCCAGAGCTTTGAACCCAAGAATAGCAGTGCCCCTGAGAGCAACAGTTCTTCTGTCCTGACCTCTATAGCCACAGTCTCAGGAAGCAAGATATAAAGATGAGACCAGACAACAGCTTCTGCCCCTAACTACTCAAAAATCCCAGCTACTGAAGACCCAGGAAAGAAAGTTCTCATCAGCAAAGTTCTTGACACTGTCAAATGGTTTGAATCAAAAATAGGTAATAGTTTTATCAATGGAAATGACTTTAAAGGAGATGCATTACCATCTGTTTTGCTAGTTGTACCCTAAAGACCTTGGGACAGTTTTACATCTGACCTGCAGCTGAAATTTTCTATATGTGTTCTCTCCCAAATTAGAATGTGAGTTCTTTAAGAACAGGGATTGTCTCCATTTTCCTATTTCTATTCCTAGAGTCTGGCACAGTGCTTTGTACATAGTAAGTACCTAGTAATTGCTTTTCCTTCCTTCATATTCAGGTATTAAAGAAACTGGTAAATAACTTCTGTTGTCTTCATTTCTCTTCTCAGTCACTTCTTCCTTACGATCTGGCTTCCAGTCTCTTCACTCAACTGAAATCTGACTCTCAAAAGATACCAATGATCTCCTAACTTCCAGAGACAGAGACAGAAAGATGAGACTGTAGTTCTGAATGCCTCAATTTAAGAAAAACATTGGAACAAGTTCAGTAATGATAAAGGGAGTGGGTAACTCTTTCTTTCTTTCTCTCTTTCTCTCTCTCTCCCTCTCTCCCTTTCTTTCTCTCTCTCTTTCTTTCTCTCTCTTTCTCTCTCCTCTCTTTCTCTCTCTTTCTTTCTCTCTTCCTC
>NW_027185890.1:8886063-8894780 GCF_028583685.1 Petaurus breviceps papuanus
TCTCTCTCTCCCTTTCTTTCTCTCTCTCCCTCTCTTTCTTTCTCTTTCTCTCTCCTTCTCTCTCTCTCTTTCTCTCTTTCTTTCTCCCTTCCTTTCTCCCTTCCTCCCTTTCTTTCTCTCTCTCTCCCTTTCTTTCTCTCTCTCTCCCTTTCTTTCTCTCTCTCTTTCTTTCTTTCTCTCTCTCTCTTTCTTTCTCTCCCTCTCTCCCTTTCTTTCTCTCTTTCTTTCTCCCTTCCTTTCTCCCTTCCTCCCTCTCCCTTTCTTTCTTTTTCTCTCTCTTTCTTTCTCTCTCTTTCTCTCATTCTCTCTCTCCCTTTCTTTCTATCTCTCCCTTTCTTTCTCTCTCCCTTTCTTTCTCTCTCTCTTTCTTTTTTTCTTTCTTTCTTTCTTTCTTTCTTTCTCTCTTTCTTTCGTTTTTAGCATTCATTTCCACAAGACTGAGTTCCAAATTTTCTCCCCATCTCTACTCTAAACCCACCTGAAGATGGTAAACATAGAGGTTACCCCTTCCCTCAGTCTGCCCTCTCCTCTATCCTCCCTATCCCCTGCCTTAACCTCTCTTCCCTTACTTTCTTTTAGGGAAAGATGTATGAAGGGTGTATGAATATAAACTGAGGGAGCGATGGATATTTAAATTGAAGAAGGGAAAAGAAGCCCCGAGGGCACACAAGATAGCTATCTTTAAATATATGAAAATTTGTCTTGTAGAAAGAGAGACTAGACTTTTCTGGTTGCCTGCAAAGGAAGAGCTATGGAGGGAACTTTCAGAGAGGCTGTCTGTAAGCAAAAACTCCCTAATGATTTCATTTCTTGTAATGGGTTGTCTTAGGAAATAGCAAGTCCCCCTCTACCATTTGTTGGAGATTTTCAAGCAGAGGTTCCATGAGCACTTGTCAGCAAAATAGTAAGAATTTTTGGTTAGGTGTGGCCTCTGACATCCTAGGATAGGTAGCCTATATGAGGTAGTACAGAGAGAAGTGAACTTCAAGGAGAGACCTGGATTTCAATCCCACCTCTTACACTTAGTAGTTGGGTAATCATGGGAAAGTTCTTTAACCTCTCTAGGCCTCAGTTTCCCCATCTGTAAAATGAGGATAATAAAAAAAATTAGGGGGACAGCATCAAAAGGGTTAATGTATATACTCTTCGAAGTTTACAGTAATACAAATGTCAGCTACTGTGATTTTCAACTTGGATTACAGATAGAATAGTGGTGCCAGCAACAAAAATAAGGAAGTCAAATAAACATAGGTTTTAGGGAAGAATAAAATTAATTTAGTTTTGACATTCGAGGGGAGTGGTCCAGCAGGTAGTTGGAAAGACAGAGCTGAATTTCTAGGGAAAGAGCAAAGTTGGAAATACAGAATGCAGATTATGTAGGTGATAATTGAAGCCATGGTGAGAGAGAGGCAGACAGACAGGCAAAGGTGGAGAGAGCTGAGAAGAGTGGGATGGACAGAATCTTGGGGACACCTACATTAAGGGAAAAGTAGGGTGTGATAATATCTATTTGGATACATTCTCCCTAGTCTTCATGTGGATTAGGCTAATTCTAATTAGGATAGGAAGTTGTCCCCAAGGTTTGATTGTCCCCTGGGGAGCTAAGGCTCATACAGCTTCCTGGTGGTCCCAGGCCATGTTGATGTGACTTCCTGGTCACCTAGGAGCATAAAAAGACCTGCCCTCATGGATTCAGGACCTTTTAGACTTGGTGAATGTTTGAAGGCCCACCTCCTGCTGGCCAGATGCATTTCCATACTGGGGGTGGGGTGTGGTGAGCCTCTTTTCCTAAGTTAAGTGCTTTATCATTTCCGTGCTAAGTAAACTTCCTTTTTTTTAAAGTGTTGAATTACCCATGAGTGTTCCATTTTATTCCATTATCAAACATAAACTTCCAAGGAGCTTGAGAGAATCAGGCCTAGCCCATGATTAGGGAGGGATTCAATGAACCAGGGAAGGAAATGAACAAGGAACAGTCAGGTAGTAAAAAAAAACCAAGTTCATGGGAACAAAGGAAAGGAAGACTATCAAGAAAGAGGAAACGGTTGAATCAAATACTATAGAAAGTTTAAGCCAAATAAGCAGAGGCCATTGGATTTGGTAATTAAGAAGTAATTTGTAATTTTGGCAAGAGAGGTTTCAGTAGAGTGGTGGGCATGGAAGTCAGATTGCAGAAAACTGAGTGGAAGTAGAGGTACTAACTTGAGGGAGTGTTTACCTCAACATCATCTATACTGACCATAAAGACCTATAACACCTTCAGGTTTCCTGGTGGCTTAACCAATGCCAGATCCATTGAGCATTAATGCTTAGTACATTCAACTGCATTGTCACCTACATCCCAAGAGACCTCAATTTTGCAAAGAGATATATTGTTATGTACACTAGAATTTGGATGACCAACAGATCATTCACCCTATAGGCCTTGATTTCCAATCACACAAACCCAACTGGTCTTACTAGGTCTGACATACTAACACAATGATGTGTATCTTAATATGGCTCACTTGTCCCCCCTAAACATTCCCTTTTTATAGAAATGGTGATTTTCTCCCCCTGGTTTTCCCTTGCTTTCACTTTGAATACTATAATTCCTGTAGTCAATGATAATTTGCATGAGTTATAGGCTGCCTAAAGCAGCTTGAGACACAAACTGCAAACAGTCATAGTATCACACAGTGGGCTGCTGACTTCTATTATACCTCCAGGGAGCCTTTAGGTGTAGGTGATCAAGTCTGGGTATCTTTCCATAATCTCTGTGTGGAGAGACCTTACCAGAAATGAGAAGACAGAGCATTAGCTCAGTCTTCCTTATCTCTCAGGTTGTGAGATCCATCACTGAATAGTGAGGTGTTCCCATAACACATCTGCCTTACATTCCATTGGTCCTTGTGGCAACAGACTCACCTCAACTCCAAATCTATTGAATCTTTGACATCTATTGAATCTTCACTCACCCCTGCTAATTATGAAGGTGAAAGAAGAATCCCCAATCCAGAAGATCCTATTCTTACAGAGATGACAGTGCTATATCTAGTACTTGATAGGGTAATGAACCAATGAGAGGATGTAGGAACCAGAGTTTGATGTCCCTGATTTGATAGAGGCTTCCCCCTCAACACTATTGTACTAAGTCGCATGGCCTTGAGTTCTTGTGAGGCCTTCTAGAGGTAAGGATGACATTAAGGTCTACAGCAACACCAATACAGCAGAGTAAAGAAGTATAGAGCATCAGTATAGGCAGATACAAGAGTTCTTTTTTAATCAAAGAATGTGGGGTTGTCATTTTGCCATCACCTTCCACTCCCTTTCAGTGTGTTCTCTGTAACTTCCTCAGATTTAGAAGTGCTGCAAACTCAATTCTCACATTCCAGTTCACCCTTTATATTTGATATTTTGACTTGACCTATCTGGTTTCTGATTTACATTTTCTGGTCACTACTTAAACCAGGTCATCTTTTCCCTAGAAGGATTCCTCTCTCAGGCCTTGTTAATTATCTATAGACTTCAGCAAAGGTGAAGAGTTAGGGAATAATTTGTAGGAAATCAAATATAGATGGATAAACTAAATTTCCATGCAAACTAGAAAGGCCCAATGGACATTAGATAGGTAGGAAAAATTTTCAGTGTTTCCATTCAGCACATTTTTATGACCGCCTCTAGTGGCACTGGGTATCTGGGTGATGCAGCAGATAGAGTGATGAGCCTGGAGTCAGGAAGACTCATCTTCTTGGCTCAAATCTGGCTTCAGACACTTAGTAGCTGTGTGACCCAGCGCAAGTCACGTAACCATGTTGCTTCAGTTTTCTCATCTGTAAAATGAGCTAGAGAAGGAAATGGCAAACTACTCCTAGATTTTTGCCAAGGATACCCCAAATGGGGTCACAAAGAGTTGAACACAACTGAAAAACGAATGAACAACAACAAAATCTGCCACTTATTATATAGATCACTTTAGGAAATTTACTTATATAACACCTCAGTTTCCTCCTCGGTAAAATGACCTCTAGTTTTTCTGGGTATGTTATTCTTGGTTGTAAGCCTGTGTCCTTTGCCTTCTGGAATATTCTAAACTCTCCACTCCTTTATGTAGCAGCTGCTAAATATTTTATGATCCTCATTGTGATTCCTCAGTATTTTAATTATTTCCTTCTGGCTGATTTTAGTATTTTTATATTGACCTAGAATCTCAATCCTGGCTATAATGTGCCTGGGAGTTTTCATTTCAGGAGGTAGTCAATGTATTCTTTCTGTTTCCACTTTGACCTCTGATTCTAAAAGATTTGAAGAGTTTCATGATTTCTTGAAAAATGATGTCTAGGATCTTTTTTTTTGGTCACAGCTTTCAAGCAGTTTAATAATTGTTAAATGATCTCCTCTCAACCTCTTTGTTTTCTGGGTCAATTCTTTTTGCCATGAGAGGCATTACATTTTCCTCTGTTTTTTTCCCCTACTTTGTTAATTTTGAGGTTTTTATTGTCTTATAGTGTCCTTAGCTTCTATTTGATACATTCTAATTTTCAGAGACTTTGTTTCTTAGGTAAGGTTTTGTATTTCTTGTGCAAGGTATTAATCCCCTTTTTAATTCTTTTTACCATAGTTTTCATTTATTTCTCGATTTTTTTTCTCCTAGTACTCTAATTTATTTATTTTTAAAAATTTCATACTTTTGGGGGTGGCTAGGTGGCACAGTGAGTAGAGCACTGGTCCTGGAGTCGGGAGGACCTGAGTTCAGATCCGGCCTCAGACACTTAACACACACACAAACAAAAACCTAGCCATGTGACCTTGGGTAAGTTACTTAACCTCAATTGCCCTCCAAAAAAAAAAAAGGCAAATTAAAAATTGCATACTTTAAACCATTTTTGCTTCATCTTTTCCAGAGATTCCAGATAAACTTGAACCCAAGTGGTGTTATTCCTTAAGACTTAGCTTGTAGATTTTTTGAGTCATTCTCTTCTATATTTGTGTTTGAGATGTTCCTGTCACCATAACAGCTTTTTATGGTGGGGGTTTTTTTGGTTTATTTATTCTTCCAGATTGCTTTCTGACTTCAAACTTTATTATAATAGGATTGGGTTCTGCACATTTCTGGAGAGAATATCTGGGCTGGTCCTACTGTTGCTTTCTTGAGAGTATTGAGTAGAAAATTATTTCAGTATCTCAGGGACAGCTCATGCTGGGGACCAGGAAGCTTTCAGTATACTTGATGTGATCTGGTCCAGGGTAAAGTCTGATTTCTTCCCTCATGGTCTGAATTCTGTAGACCCCAAGACCAGGGTCTGTGCAACACACTCATGGGCTTGCCCCAGTTGGAGTTTTAGTGAGCTGCTGCTGGACTCAGCCACTCTTAAGCATCTGGACAGTTGTGCTGGTTCAGAGTGACAGAATTGCAATCTTTGCACTTTGGTCTGGGATTCTTGCCTTGGTTTTTCTACTGTAGGCTTTAAAGGAATTTAATGCTGAAACTGAGATCCCTCTTTATTCCTGGGGTCAGAACCACATAGCTGCTATTCAATTCTGAATTTGATCCTTGCTGAGTATACAGATTAGGGCCTGTGGCCACTTCTTAACCTGGAACACCACTGCTAGGCACAGCACCCTGGATCTGTGACCAAGAACATGGTAATGAGCCACAGAGATGATAGTTGGCACCTATTTCTGTACCCTGCACAAGTTTAGACCCCTCTGTGCTGTGTTTGGGACTTCTTGCCATAGTGCATAGCTTCTCCCTGACCTGTAGTGTTCTGTGAAGTGGTTTCTGGCTAGACCATGTCCACAGTGTCCACAGACCTCTCTGTATCCCTATACTGACTGGGGCTGGAAAAAAATGACTTGCTGTAATTTATTTTCTCAGGATTTCCCAATCAGAACTCAGTTTGGTAGATTTTCTTGATGTTTATAGTGGTTCCTGATTGTCCCTTGGATAAAATATAAACTCCTCTGTTTGGTATTTAAATCCCTTTACAACTTGTTCCCAACTTTCTGGGCTTATTATCACACCCTTTACAATTTAGCTGAACTGTCTTTTTTATTCTTCCTCACACACGATTCTCCATTTTCCATTTCTGTATCTTTGTAAACTCTGTCTTCAGCATCTGGAATGAAATCCCTCCTTACCTCCATCTCCACTTTCTAGACTTCCTTGTGTCCTTCAAAACTCAGTCCAAGGGGGCAGAGCCAAGATGGCAGAGTAAAAGCAGGAACTTGCTTGAGCTGCCACTCCAATCACCTTCAATACCTGTAAAAAAAAAAAAAAAAAGGATTCTAAACAAATTTTAGAACCCACAAAGTGACAGAGAGAAACAAATCTCCCACTGAAGGCAGCCTGGCAGGCTGACAGGAAGGGTCTGTCATACCAGGATGGGAGCAGAGCACAGTCCTGTGTGAGCTGCACTGGCTCAGACTCACTGCCCAGACCTGGGATAGCCCAGACCCACAGGCCAGACCAGCCAGAGCAGACTTCAGGAGAGTGAATCACTGGCAGCTGTGGCAGTTTCCAGACTTCTCAACCCATAAACACCAAAGAGAAAGTAAAAGGTCAGTAGGGAACTCTGTTGGAATTGGGTAAAGAAGAGCACAATCTGGCCCCAGAGTGAGAGGTGGTGGTGGCACAGTGGCTACAGCTGCTGCCATGTGGCTGCCTCCAGAGCTCTTGGCCTGCAGATCACAGGGGGACCAAGTGACCATTCAGAGGGTATTTGCTCTTGCTTTGACCTGCTTGGATCTGGGTTGCTGTCTTGGGTGGTGGTCCTGGGGTGAGGACTAGTGTTCCAGAGCCTGTTGTGGCTGTAGAGAGGGAGCCTTCCTCATAGCTCTGACAGCAGCTCTGACACAGCTGCAAAAACCCCAGGAATTTGGGACACAGCTCTCTCCACTCTGGAAGCAGACTTCTACCATTCTCTTTGCTCAGAAGTCAAGTAATTGGCTGGCAAGATAAGCAAAAAGAGGAAGTGAAATCAGACCATAGAATCCTTTTTTGGGGACAAAAAGGATCAAAACATGGAACCAGAAGAAGACAACAAAGTCAAAAACTCCTACATCAAAAGCTTCCAAGAAAAATATGAACTAGTCGCAGACCATGGAGGAGCTCAAGAAGGATTTTGAAAATCAAGTAAGAGAACTGGAAGAAAAATTGGCAAGAGAAATGAGAATGATGCAAGAAAATCATGAAAAGTGAGTCAACAACCTGACTGATGAAAATAACACCTTAAAAATAGACTAACTCAAATGTCAAAAGAGGCCCAAAAAGCCAATGAGGAAAAGAATGCCTCAAAAAGCTGAATTGGCCAGATGGAAAAGGAATTTCAAAAGTTCACTGAAGAAAATAATTCCTTCAAAATTAGATTGGAGCAATTGGAAGCTAATGACTTTATGAGAAATCAAGATAGTATAAAACAGATACAAACAAATGAAAAAATAGAAGGCAATGTGAAATATCTCATTGCAAAAACCACTGACCTGGAAAATAGATCCAGGAGATATCATTTAAAAATTATTGGACTACCTGAAAGCCATGATCAAAAAAAGAGCCTAGAAATCATCCTTCAAGAAATTCTCAAGGATAAATGCCCTGATATTCTAGAACCATAGGGCAAAATAGAAATGGAAAGAATTCACCAATTGCCTCTTGAAAAAGATCCCTGGGGTGGCCAGGTAGCACAGTGAGTAAGAGCACCAGCTCCAGTCCTGAGAAGACCTGGAGATCGAATCCTGGGCTTCAGACACTTAGCACCCACCCAGAAACACCTGGCTGTGTAACCTTGAGCAAGTTACTTAACCCTATTTGCTTAGGGGCGGCTAGGTGGCTCAGCGAGTAAGAGTACTGGCTCCAGTGTCGGGATGACCTGGATCAAATCCGGGCTCAGATACTCAGCACCACACCCAGCAATAACTGGCCGTGTAACCTTGAGCAAGTTACTTAACCCCAATTGCTTAAAAAATAAAAAAAAAAGAAAAAGATCCCAAAAAGAAAACTCCTAGGGCCAGCCAGCTAGCACAGCGAGTAAGAGCACCAGCTCCAGTGTCGGGATGACATGTGGATCGAATCCGGGCTCACACACTTATTACCCACCCAGAAACACCTGGCCCTGTAACCTTGAGCAAGTTACTAAACCCCAGTTGCTTAGGGGCAGCACCACACCCAGAAATACCTGGCCATGTAATCTTGAGCAAGTAACTTAACCCCAATTGCTTTAAAAAAAAAAAGAAAAAAGAAAAAAAAGAAAACTCCTAGGAATATTAGAGCTCAATTCCAGAGTTCCGAGGTCAAGGAGAAAATATTACAAGCAGTCAGGAAGAAATGATTTGAGTATTGTGAAACACAATCAGGATAACACAAGATCTAGTAGCTTCTACATTAAGGGACTGAAGTGCTTGGAATATGATATTCTGGAGGTCAAAGGAGCTAGGATTAAAACCAAGAATCACCTACCCAGCAAAACTAAGTATAATGCTTAAGGGCAAAATATGGTCATTCAATGAAATAGAGGACTTTCAGGCATTCTTGATGAAAAGACCAGAGCTGAACAGAAAATTTGACTTTCAAATACAAGAAGCAAGAGAAGCATGAGAAGGTAAACAGGAAAAAGAAATCATAAGGAACTAACCAAAGTTGAACTATTTACATTTCTACATGGAAAAAAGATAATTGTAACTTATGAAACTTTTCTCAGCATGAGAATAGTTGAAGGGAATATATATGCTGAGAGAGAGAG
>NW_027185890.1:8894880-8965747 GCF_028583685.1 Petaurus breviceps papuanus
AGAGAGAGAGAGAGAGAGAGAGAGAGAGAGATTGGGCAGAGGGAGAGTAGAATATGAAGGGATGATATCTAAAAAATAAAATTAAGGAGTGAGAGAGGAATATATTGGGAGGAGAAAGGGAGAGATAGAATAGGGTAAATTATCTCATATAAAAGAGGCAAGAGAAAACTGTTACAATGGAGGGGAAGAGCAGGAAGGTGAAACGGAATAGGTTAACCTTACTCTCATTGAATTTGATGAAAGGAGGGAATAATATATATACTCAACTGGGTATCATACCCTACAGGAAAGTAGGAGGGAAGGAGATAAGAGTGGGGATCATAGAAGGGAGGGAAGATTGGGGGAGAGGGTAGTTAGAAGCAAACACTTTTGAAGAGGGACAGAGTTGAAGGAGAAAACAGAATAAGTGGAAGGTCAGGATAGGATGGAGGGAAATATAGTTAGTCTTTCACACTATGGAAACGTTCCACGTAACTACACATGTAAAACCGATTTGAATTACACATCTTCCTAGTGGGGATGGGCAAGGAGGGAAGAAGGGAAAGAATCTGGAAATCAAAGTTTTAAAAACAAATGTTTAAAAAATTGTATTTTTTACATGCAACTGGGAAATAAGATATACAGGCACTGGGGTATAGAAATCCATCTTGCCCTACTAGAAAATTAGGGGGATGAGGGAGAATATAAGAGAGAACAGATAGGGGGAAAAAGTATTCAGTAGGTTTGGTATCTTGGTGTGGGGGTAGGGGAAAGATGGGGAGAAAATTTGTAACTCAAATCTTGTGGAAATGAATGTTGAAAACAATAAATAAATAAATTGAAAGGAAAAAAAACTCAGGTCAAGTACCATCTTCAATTCTAAATGAAGCCTTTCTAGACCACCCCCCCAAGTTACTTGTATCTCCCCCCTCCAAAAAATAGCTTTCATTTATTTTGTATATATCTTAAAATTTTATATATAGGTGTACATGTCATTTACCCCTATAGAAAGTAAGCCTCTTGAGGACAGGAATTATTCTTTCTATTCTCAGGATCTAGCACACTGTCAGGTACATAATGTCTGCTTAAGATATTATTGTTGATTAATTGACTGGTAAAGACTGTGGCAGAATAGGGCTGAACTATATAGGGACAAGAACATGGAACCATGCATAGTATGGGCAAGGGATTTTCACATATTCAGGTATTGATTCTCTTCTAATGACATATTATACCACTGGTTAGCACTGTATTGCTATCTAATTTTTCATGTGTGAATGTTTAATTCTCCAACAAGATTGTAAATTCCTTGAGGGGCAGAGATCAAGTTTATGCTGTGTACATTTTAGTATGTGTAAAGAATTCAGTAAATGTTTGTTGTTTGATGAGGGTTGGATTGACACTGTCTTTGTGCTCTCTTTAGGATTCAACTCAGAGAAACATAGAGTTTCCTGGAAAGGAACTCAATGATCGTATAGTCTAGGGATTCTTAACCTTTTTGGCCTCATGGACTCCTGGTGAAACCTATGGACCCCTTCTCAGAATAATATTTTAAATGTATAAATTAAAATATATAGGGTTTACAAAAAACCAATTATATTGAAATACAATTATCAAAATATTTTTACAAGTTCATGTCCCCCAGGTTACCTCTGATTTTTATTCCAACCCCTTCATTTTATAGGTTGAAAAAATGAAGCTCAGGGAAACTTCCACTGGAAACAGGTAAAGGGCATATGGGATGCAAAGTCTGAACATTCCCTTTCTTTTATTTTTTTAGCCATTCTCCCTATAGCCTCCAACTGTTGCACAGAAGTGTCCCATCAGATTTCCAGAAGACTTTTAGCAAAAGTGAAAAGATGTCACATTCAAAGAGCTGATGGAGTGTGTGACCTACCAGCTGTCATGTGAGTGTCAATGAGCCTTCATACAATGTCAAAGCAAGTAGAAAGTCTGAAAATATTCTATTATATCTCTGTCCTATTAAAAAAATACATATCCTTCACATTCTTTACCTATTACAACTCAGTTCTCTATTCACCAACATACATTGTACTCATCAGAAAAAAAACAAACCACAAAATACAAAACAACCACCACTGAAAAACAAAAACAAGTGCTCTTCTAGAGAAATTGCCTACACCACTGAGACAATCATTGGGATGCAGTATAGTCACACCTTCCTGACACAGGAAAGGAAAATAGCTTCCACCTGTCACTGGTCTTCCCAATCCCTATTCTTATCTACAAGTTAAGCAAATATCTGGATGGAGAAGTAAGGATTTGGACCTGGGAGAAGATAACTTTGCCCATTACAAAGGGAAAGTGACTTCATTGATCCTCAGGCACATAAACAGCTTCACTGAAATTTCTATGCTAGCTTCCCTTCAACATGCATTTCTCTCGACTTTTCCTGCCCCTCTCAAGTGCTGCTGTATGCTTAGGGTGATGAAAAGTATTTTATTCCCCTAGAAGAGTTAGTCTTACTCCTTAAGTGTAGCCAAGGAAAGACACAGCAATATGTCTAGCAGTTTGGTACAGTTGAAAGAACATTGGATAAGAAGTCCGAGTTTGGGTTTAAATCCTGGCTTTACCCACTAAGTGACTTTGAATAAGACTTCATTGAACTCCCTGGACCTCAGTTTCCTCATCTGAAAATGAGGCAGCAGAGCAGGTAACCTCTTTTGTACCTTACAATTCTAAACCTAACTGTCTATGAAGAGATAGAACCTGCAGCAGTAAAACCTAGAAGGGAGAATCTGAACCAAGAAATGTCAATCATCTTTTCTATTTCTCCACCTCTTTCTTGAAACCTGACTGGGTGTTTTATTTATAGAGATCTCCAGGGAAGGAAATCTGTTTTGAAAACTATATAGAACTCAGGAGTAGGGAATTTGAGGCCACGTGTGACCTTCTATGTGTGGCCTTTTGACTGAGTCCAAGTTTTATACTTTTTTAAGGGGATTTGTTCTATGAAGTTTGGATTTTATGAAAGTGCCACACTTGAGGACCTAGAGGGCCACATGTGGCCTCAAGGCAGCAGATTACCCACCCCTGAGTAGATAGTAAAATATTTTGGGTTTTTTTTTTAATCTTCTCTATTTGATCACAAAGCCTCTTTAGTAAGGTCCTGGGGTGCTATTATATATATATTATATATGCTGGCATTTGTTTTTTTGTTTTTGTTTTTTGGAGGGGGGAAATCAAGGCAATTGGGGTTAAATGACTTGCCCAAGGTCACACAGCTAGTAAGTGTTAAGTGTCTGAGGTCAAATTTGAACTCAGGTCCTACTGACTCCAGGGCCAGTGCTCTATTCACTGTGCCACCTAGCCACCTCTATTATATGGCATTTGAATAACCAGATGACCTTAGCATTCCTCAAAATCTCTCCTTGGGCACTCCTCCCAAAAGGTTCCCCCAAACTCCACTTCTATCAGCATCTCTAAGGTGCCAACTAGTGCACTACTTATTCCTATGATAAAGTGGAGGCCTTCATCCCCTGTTGCCTGAGAAAGAATTGCATTTCTCATCTCATCTCACTGACTGTATTCCCATTCTCATGTCTCATTCTTGGGCAGGAGAAGGCCACAGCCTAAGTTATACTCTGGGTTTAGTCTTGCTATATAAAACCAAGTCTTACAGAAAATGTTGTATTTTAAAGGGAATATGAGTAATCATTACACTATTTTTTCAATTACTTATGTTTCTTAAAAGTCTTCCTCCTTCACCTCCATTTTTTTTCTGGCAGCCTCCATGTCCATCATCGAAAATTCTGTGTCAGTCCACATAATCACACTCTTAAGACATGGATGAAAATGCAAAAGAACAAGAAAAATACAAAAGGAAATATTTGTAAAAGGAAGAAACACCCCCACGAGAAGAAGAGGAAGAGCAAAGTGACAAAGCCAAGACAGCATCATAAACATGGACAGAAAACTCCTTATTAGCAAATGAGTCTACAAAGGGCTTCCCTGCAATGAACCTGGAAAGTGACTGGTTGTATGGATTTACCATAAATTATCCAGAGTCAAATGCTTATTATTAGAAACCAACAACTCCCCAGGAGAAACAGTAGACCAGCTGTTTTCTGCAATATACTGAGTAGTTAATAATAACCCTCAGATAGAGAAACAACATAAAAACAAAGATGTTGTGTGTCTTAGGAGTAGAGAACCATTTTTTAAAATGGGGAAATTGATGCCAGATTATCAATTAAAACACAGACCATTTAAATAATGATTAAATAAAGATTATCAATTTAAACACTGACAATTAAAATACAGACCAACTCTCTTCTGTGATTTCACTCTTTCCCCAAGGCTAGATTCAAAGGTTTTAATCCTTCTTTGTTCCCCTCTATGTTATTAATTTGTTTCCACACTTTACGCCCATTCATTTCTTGTCAACAGAGGCTTAAGTGATATAACAATCTGACTTTGTGAGCATCGGAGAGCAGGAGCCAGTAAACCCTTTATTCAGTGCAGCACTACGGGTTGAAGTTGCTGCAGTGCTGATTTGGGCACAAACTCAGTACACCTGTAGTCACCTAGGGTCAATCATTGACAAAAATACCCCCGAGAGCAGCCCTTGCATTATAATGGAAAGTACCAAAGCAAAGAGTGTGGAGAGAATGGGAGAGAACTTCCTGTTTTGGTTGTAGCATAAAGGGAGTCTCTGGATGTTTTGCTCAGGAACCCAGAATTCAAATTTATTTCTGCTGGAGTTGATAGTTGCCTTTTTAGTTTTAATAATAATTGTTTGGAAAACTTTTTTTAAAAAATATTTAAAGATACATGATTTGTACAAATATTGGCAGTGAAATTATAGAAAGATTGCACAGACCCGATCCTGATTTCACTAAGATTTGTACATGAGTATTTGGGGCCTGAATTTATTTCTAGGTATTGGAGTAATTAGATAGTCTTTATAGGTAAATCTCCCATTTGCAAACCTACAACCTATCTTTGTTTCATTTTAACTGACCATGTTGGAAAGTACTGCTAGTCTATAAGGTTAATAAGTACTTCCCTCACAATAAATGAAGGTGGTATACTGTTATTTAAGCTAAAATTCTGAAAATTGAGTTGCCTAGCCCACAGTCACAGGAGCTCAAAAGAAACATTCAAATCCAAGTGCTTCCTGTCTTGCTATCTGGTGCTGTCTTGCAATGTTTTCCTCATATTGCCTCTGCTCAGACCTATCATTTTAGCATGAAAGTAGAGATAAAACAGAAGAAACACTATCATGAAGTGTTCCTTTCCTTTCTATTATTAACAGCACAGCAGTCATCAAATTTTATCAGATTGGTTTTTCTGCTTCCATTTCTTCATCTATTCACCAAACATGCTATCAAAATAATCTTCCTAACATATGGGTCTGGCCATGTTACTCACCTAACCCTAAAACCCTCAAGTGGCCTTCTATCACCTCTCAGGTAAAATAGAAGCTCATTATTTAAAACTCACTTGTTATTTAAGACATCACAATCTGTCTCCAGTCTACCTTTCCAGGCTTATTTTATATTACTTCTCTCCACACATTTTATGTTCTAACCAAATTAGCCTCCTACCTGTTTACCAGAATCAATATTCTCTTTAGCACCACCCCATAACCATAATATACTTCCTCCTGATGACTTGACTTTCCTTATCTCCTTTCAAAATTCAGGTCAAGGCGCCACCTTGCCTATGAAACTTTCCTTCCTATGACTAAATGTTAGTGTCTTCTCCCACTTTGGGTATTTACTTAACTGTGTATGTGTTGCTGCCTTTCAATAGATCGAAGCTTCTTGAGGCTAGAGGCTGTTTTGTTTTTCTCTAATGCTTGTCAACATATGAAACAAATATATTTCTTGCATTGTATAGTAATAAAATAAAATAAAAAGTTGGATGCCATTACATAAGGGCTATTTACTAAGATCTACATGTGAATATTGAGGCAAGATTTCATTCTGGGTACTGGAGGTAATCAGGTATTACTCAGAGGTGAGCCTCCTCTTTGCAAAATCTCCTATGACCTATCATTTTAAGAGATTGTGTTGCAAAGTAAATTTATCTGGTATTTTTAGGAAATTCATTTTATTGTGAAACAAATACACTTCGTGAATATTTTAACAACTTATTGCAATTTTCCTACACTGTCACCTACAGTTTCAAATATTTGGAACAAACGTTTTGATGCAAGTGGAGCCAAATTTAAAATGAAAATTTATATTTTCTGATTTTTAATTTTGAACATTATTCCTTTTCTCTGGCTTCCTTTGTGAGATCCTAAATATTCTGTTAAAAGAATTAAATGTTGATTCAAGTTGTTTATTTTTAACACAACAATCACTTCCCAACTTCCCCTTTCTAAAGAAAACCACAACAAGACAGTTAAGCAAACACCAATGATAGAGCAATGAAATTGACAGAGGGTGTAAGCTTATCCACCTACAGTCCTCCATCTCTCATCAGAGAGTAAGTGGGTTTCAACATCAGTCACCTGGAGCCAACATGGGTCATTTCACTTACCCTGGCCTTCTATTATCTTCTAGTGTTACCTTCATTTTTCTGCTGGAGACTAGTCTTGTAAAGTTCAAATTGATTTGATATAGTGTTTCTGGGCTTGGTTTCCTTTTATTCTTTTGATTCATCTTGGGTTTGTTCCAGTGTTGAGAGTTTAGGTGATGCTGTAGAGATCTACATTTACGTCTTCTTTGTAGTATCTCTTCTAGTAGGTATAGCAGCAAGCACTCTAGCATCTCTAAATTAAAAAAAATTAAAAATTTTTTAAGTTGGCTGCCAACACAGGTTCTTAGATCTGCTTTTCTAAAGGAAAGCAACTCAAAATGGGTTAATAATCTTACTTTAATCAATCAAACATATATCATTTACCTAGTTCGGGGGAAAAGCCAGCACCTTGAACTTCAGAGCATACAAACAAGTTACAAGCAGACAGAGAAACAGATCAGCAGGACAGGCTTCCAACTCTCTAACCATTACATCCATACCTAGTTAATTACCAGAGAGAAGCACCAACATCTGGGTTTTCAAAGCCAGGGGGCTCAATGGCTGTCTAGAATCTCATCTGGTCAAATCACACAACTCCTCTCAAAGTGAGCCCCAAAACCTCACATCAGGGTATATATAGCCTTCTCCTGGCTCAGAGAATGTAACAACACTCTTGACCCCACTGCCCAATCACAAAGTAACTAGGTGTGGGAATTCCTGAAAAAACAAGCCTCCCACCACAGGTTCCATGTGACCACATTCAGTCTATTAGGGGGGAGGGTATATTTTCAAATCAGGGAAGGTTCTCAGAGTTACTTAAGCCTATCAAAGGGCCAAGGGGCAGGGAAGATCTTAGATTCCCATTCCCATAACAGTAGGTCATACTCTCTATTAGGGAATTAAAGACAGTTTCTGAAGTCTATTGCACTACATAGGAAAGTAGAGATGGGGAAGAAGAAAGCCAGAAGGAAATAAACAGCTTCATGTGCTAGTTCTAAAAAACAAACAAACAACAAAAATTCTACAACCTATAAAATGAAGGTGAACATCATATATGGAGTATAACCCTGGGGTTCCAATTAGAATGAGTAGAAATTGTGGCCATGTTACTTACTTACCCCCAAGACCCTCAAGTGGCTTTTTATCACCTCTCAGGTAAAATAGAAAGTCATTATTTAAAACTCAACAAAAAGCATGTTGACACAGTGTATGGAGTGCCAGGCCTGGAGTCAGGAAGACTCATTTTCCTGAGTTTAAATCTGGCCTCAGACACTTGCTAGCTGGTGGACCCCGGTAAGTCACTTAACCCTGTCAGTCTCAGTTTCCTCATCTATAAAATTATTTGAAGAAGGAAATGGCAAACCACTCCAGTATTCTTGCCAAGAATACCTCAAATGGAGTCACAGTCAGACACAACTGAAACAACTGAACAACAACAAAATGGAAGAGGAGTTAAGAAAGAAGAGAGATATCACAGTTAAGTACCTTCTTTAATAATTACAAGAGGGGAAGGTGGAGCCAAGATGGCAGAGTAAAGGCAGAGACTTATCTGAGTTCTCCCCCAAACCCCTCAAAACACTTAAATAATGACTCTCAGCAAATTCTAGAGCAGCAGAACCCACAAAAAAAGTGAAATGATATTGCAGCTCAAGACAACTTAGACGTTCAGCAGGAAAGGTCTGTTGCACCAGGGTGAGATAGAAGCACAGTCCAGCACAGGTCAAACCAATGCAGACTAGGCTCCCCAAAACCAGGGGCAGGCCTCAGGGCAACTGAATCAGTGGCGGCAATGGTTTCCTGACCTCTTTGTCCACAGATTCTAAAGACAACTTAGAAGGTTAGCAGGAAAATGTCCAGAATATCAAGGGAATTAAAGAAAAGAATTGCAAGGGAAGGTGGTCTAGCCATAATAGATTTAAAACTGTATTATAAAATCAGCAACCATCACAACTATTAGGTACTCGCTAAGATATAGAGTGGTGGATCAGTGGAATAGGTTAGGTGCACAAGACACAGTAGTCACCGGCTACAGTAATCTACTGTTTGATGAATCCAAAGTCTCCAACTTCTGAGATAAGAACTCACTATTTGATAAAAAACTGTTGGGAAACTGGAAAACAGTATGGCAGAAACCAACATCTTACACAGTATACCAAGATAAGGTCAAAATGGGTACATGATTTAGACATAAAGGTTGATAATATAAGCAAATTAGGACAGCAAGGAATAGTTTACCTGTCAGATCTATGGAGATGGGAAGAATTTATGACCGAACAAGAGATAGAGATTATGAAATGCAAAATAGATAATTTTGATTACATTAAATTTAAAAGTTTTTGCATAAAGCCCATGCAACCAAGATTAAAAGGGAAGCAGAAATCTAGGAGACAATTTTTACAACCAGTATCTCTGATAAAGGCCTCATTTCTAAAATATATAGAGAACTGAATCAGATTTAAAAGAATATAAAAGATAAATGATGAAAGGATATGAATAGGCAGTTTCCAGATGAAGATATTAAACCTATCTATGGTTACATGAAAAAATGCTCTAAATCACCATTGATTAGAGAAACGTAAATTAAAACAAAGAAGAGGACTTATCACACTTATTAGATTGGCTAATATGACAAAAAAGGAAAATTTTAAATGCAGGAGATGTGGAAAAATTGGAACACTAATGCATTGTTGGTGGAGTTATGGACTGATACAATCATTTCAGAGAGCAATTTGGAACTATGCCCAAAAGGCATAATGCATACCCTTTGATCCAGCAATACCACTACTAGGTCTGTATCCCAAAAAGATCATAAAAAAGGGTAAAGAACCCACATGTACAAAATTATTTACAGTAGCTCTTTTTGTGGATGTGAAGAAGGAAATTGAGGGGATGCCCATCAATTAGGGGATGACTCAATAAGTTGTGGTATACAAAGGTAATGAAATACTATTGTTTTATAATAAATGATGAACCAGCGGACTTCAGAAAAACCTGGAAAGTCTTAAACAAACTGATGCCGAGTGAAGTGAGCAGATCCAGGAGAACATTGTACACAGTAACAGCAACATTGTATGATGACCAACTTTGATAGACTTAGCTCTTCTCAGCAATGTAATGATCCAAGACAATTCCAAAACACTCATGATGGAAAATGCTATCCACATCCAGTGAAAGAATTATGGAGTCTGAATGCAGATTGAAGCATACTATTTTCTCTTTTTTTCCCTTTTGTTTTGACTCTTTCACAACATGATTGATAGGGAAATACATTAAATATGATTGTACATGTATAGTCTATATCATATTACATGCTATCTTGGGGAGGGGGGAACAGAGAGAAAGGGAAAGATTTGGAACTCAAAATCTTTTTTCTTTACTCATTTTTTTATATTTTCCTCTCTTTTTTATTTTTTAGTTTACATAATTCATTTCCACAAGATTTTGAGTTACAAATTTTCTCCCCATTTTCCCCTAGCCACTACCCCAAAACAGTGATGCCACTGAATATCCCCTCCTCCAATCTGCTCTCTCCCATATCTTCCCCCATCCCCCCTCCAACTTTCCAATAGGGCATAGTGTATCTCTATGCTACAGTGCCTGTATATCTCATTTCCCAGTTACATGTAAAATAATAATAATAATGATATGTATATATATATATATATATATATTTTTTTTTTTTTTTAACATTTGATTTTAAAATGTTGGATTCCAGATTTTTTCCCTTCCTTCCTCCTCACCTACCCTCACTGGGAAGATAAGCAATTCAATATAGGTTGTACATGTTTAGTTATGCAAAACATTTCCATAGTGGATATATTGTGAAAGACTGGCTGTATTTCCCTTCATCCTATCCCACCCCCCACTTGCTGTATTCTCTACTTTGGTCCTGTCCTTTTTCAAAAGTGGGTGCTTCCAACTTCCCCTCCCTCATCCCCGCCTGCCCTCCCTTCCATTATTCCCCCTCTCTTCCCCTTCCCCTCTACTCTCCTGTAGGGTGAGATACTGTATTTGGTGTATATGTCATTCCCTCCCTAAGCCAAATTCAATAAGAATAAGGTTGACTCATTCCCTTTTGCCTTCCTGTTCTTCCCCTCCATTGTAACAATTTTGCCTTGCCTCTTCTATATGAGATAATTTACCCCATTCTGTCTCTCTCCATCTCCTCTCATTATATTCCTCTCTCACCTCTTAATTTTACCTTTTAAGTATCATCCCTTCCTATTAAATTGGTCCTGTGCTTTCTATGTATACCTGTAGACATATATACACACACTCACATATGTATTCATACACCCATATACCCTCTTATATAGCCATATATATATATACACATTTTTTCTATTCCCTTCAACTATTCTCATATTGATAAAAGTTTCATTAAGTTACAGTTATTGTTTTTCCACATAGGAATGTTAATAGTTCAACTTTGATCAGTGGTTTATGATTTCTTTTCCCTGTTTATCTTCTCATGCTTTTCTTGCTTCTTGTATCTGAATATCAAATTTCCTATTCAACTCTGGTTTTTTCATCAAGAATTCTTGAAAGTCCTCTATTCCACTAAATGACCATATTTTCTCCTGAAACATGAAACTCAGTTTTGCTGGGTAGGTGATTATTTGTTTTAATCCCAGCTCCTTTGACCTCCAGAATATCATATTCCAAGCCCTTCAATCCCTAAGTGTGGAAGCTGCCAGGTACTGAGTTATCCTGATTGTGTTTCCACAGTATTGAAATTGTTTCTTCTTAGCTGCTTGTAATATTTTCTCCTTGATCTGGGAATTCTGGAACCTGACTATAATATTCCTAGGAGTTTTCTTTTGGGGATCTTTTTCAAGAGGTGAACAGTGAGTTCTTTCAATTTCTATTTTGCCCTCTGGTTCTAAAACATCAGAGCAATTTCCCTGAGAATTTTTTGAAGGATGATTTCTAGGTTCTTTTTTTGATCATGGCTTTCAGGTAGTCCAGTAACTTTTAAATGATGGCTCCTGGATCTATTTTCTAGGTCAGTGGTTTTTCCAACGAGATATTTCACATTGCCTTCTATTTTCTCATTTGTTTGGATCTGTTTTATACTATCTTGATTTCTCATAAAGTCACTAGATTCCATTTGCTCCAATCTAATTCTGAAGGAATGATTCTCTTCAGTGACCTTTTGAGATTCTTTTTCCATCTGGCAAATTTGGCTTTTTAAGGGATTCTTCTCCTCATTGCCTTTTTGAGCCTCTTTTGCCATCTGAGTTAGTCTATTTTTTTAAGATGTTATTCTCTTCAGTCAGGTGTAGCAGCAAGCACCCCAAGCATCCTCAGGGTTTGCAGCTACTACAGGTTCTTGGATCTGCTTTGTTAAAGGAAAACAACTCAAAATGGGTTAACAAGCTTACTTTAATCAGTCAGACACATATCGTTTACCTTGTTCAGGAGAAAAGGTCAGCACCCTGAACCTCAAAGTATACAGGCATAATTATCAAGACAGAAACATCAAGTAGACAGATTTCCAAACTGTCCAACCATTACATCCATACCCAGTCAACATCTGGGTTTCCACATTCTGGGTTTTTCAAAGCCGGGGGACTCTCAACAACGGCTTCCCAGAATTCAGATCAAATCACAGAATACTTCTCAAAGTGAGTCCCAAAACAAAGCTACACATCAGAGCTTATATAGCCTTCTCCTGGCTCAGAGAATGTAACAACCTTATTGACCCACTGGCCAATCAAAAAGTATCTACTGAAAAAACAAGCCTCCCTCCCCAGGCTTCTGGTGCACTTTAGCCTAGGGGCAGGGAAGATCTTTAAAATTTACATTCGCATTACATCAGGTTGTTGAATCTCATTTCATAATTTTCTTGCTTCATTCTCATTGCTCTTCCCAATTTTTCTTCCACTTCTCTTATTTGATTTTCAAAATCCTTTTTAAGCTCCTCTATTAGCTGTAACCAGTTCATATTTTTCTTGGATGCTTTTGGTGCAGGAGTTTTGATTTTGATGTCTTCCTCCTGTTTCATGATTTGATCTTTTTGTCCCAAAATAGGAGTGTAAAGTTGGATTGCTCTGTTTGCTTTGCTTCCTTTGCTTGATCATGTTGCAATTCAATTACTTGACTTTTAAGCCTTTTGCCACAGTAGAACTCTGCTACCAGAAACTAGAGCTTTATCCCAAATGCTAGAGTTTTCACAGCTACTGGAGTTATTAGTTGGGTGCCTTCTCTGAAGCCTCCACACACTCTGGCAAACTGTTCACACCCCCCAGAACCTCCACCCTAGACCACAATCCAGATCCAAGCAGGTTAAACCAAGAACTTTAACCCTTCACTTGGTCCCCCTACAATCTGCAGACAAGGAGCTCTGAAGCAACCTCATGGCTGGTGGCTGCACCGCAATGGAGCCTCAGCTGCTTCTCACCCCAGAGGCAAAGGCAGAATCACACTCCCGAATTCCCAGATCCCAAAGTCCACACTGCACTGACCTCTCACTTTGTCCTTCACATCTATGTCTCGATAATGCTGGAAACTGCCACCACTGCTGGTGATCTGAAGTCCCTCCAGCAGGTGTCTGGTCAGGCCATCCTGAGGCTAAAACCTCGGGCTCACCTGGGGCTGGGCTTGGCTTCCAGAGTGCTGTGCTGGCCACTTCCTGCTGTCCTGCTGGACTGTCCTCAGTGGGAGGTTAGCTTCTCTGTGTCATTTTGTGGGTTCTGCCTGGAACTCAAAATCTTATAAAAAGTGAATGTTGAAGGGGTGGTGAGGTGGCTCAGTGAGTAAGAGCACCTGCTCCAGTGTCAGGATAACCTGGGGATCGAATCCCGGGCTCAGATACTTAGCACCACACCCAGAAAAAACTGGCCGTGTAGCCTCGAGCAAGTAACTTAACCCCAATTGCTTTAAAAAAAAAGTGAATGTTGAAAACTAAAAATAAATTTAAAATTAATCAATTGAATGAATGAATGAATGAATAAAAGAAGGTCAGCAGGAAAAGTCTATCTCAAATATGTGGAGTTATAGTCAGGATAACACAAGATTTAGCAGCTTCTACATTAAAAGATCAGAGGTTTTGAAATATGATATTCTGGAGGGCAAACTAGGATTACAACCCAGAATCACCTACCCAGAAAAACTGAGTAAAATCTCTCAGGGGAAAAAATTGACATTCAATGAAATAGAAGCCTTTTAAGTATTCTTGGTGAAAAGACCAGAGCTGAATAGAAAATTTGACTTTCAAATACAAGATTCAAGAGAGGCATAAAAGGTAAACAGGAAATGGAAATCATAAGGGACTTGATAAGGTTAAACTGTTTACATTCCTATATAGGAAGACATGAAGACTTCTCATTATTAGGGCAGTTAGAAGGAGTATATATAGACAGAGGACACAGCTGTGAGTTGAATATGAAAGGATGATATCTAAATAAATTAAACTAAGGTGTGAGAGAAGAATGTACTGGGAGAACAGGATGAGGAGAGGTAGAATGGGATAAATTATCTCTCATAAAAGAGGCCAAAAAAAGCTTTTTACAGTAGAGGAGAAGAGGGAAATGGTGAGGGAGAGTGAGTGAACCTTAGCCTCATCAGAATTGGTTCAAAGAGGGAATATCATATACTCTCAATTAGGTATATAAATCATTCTTACCATATAAGAAAGTAGGAGGGGAAGAAGATAAAAGTAAGGGGATGGTGGTGATAGAGGGGAGGGCAGATTAGGGAAGGGGACAGTCCGAAGCAAAACAATTTAGAGGAGGGACAGGGTAACAGGAGAGAGAGGATATTAAAAAACAGGGGAGGGGGAATAGGATGGAGGAAAATATAGTTAACAATAGTAATTATTAAAAAAATTTTGAAGCAATTTCTTTGATAAAGGCCTCATTTCTCAAACATATAGAGAACTGAGTCACATTTATAAAAATAAGGGCCTTTCCCTAATTGATATATGATCAAAAGATATGAACAGTTTTCAGATGAAGTAATCAAAGCTATCTATAACCATATTTTAAAAATGCTCAAACTCACTATTGATTGGAGAAATGCAAATTAAAACAATTCTGAAGTACTACTTCATACCTATTAGATTGACTAACAGGACAGAAAAGAAAAATGACAAATAGTGGAGGGGATGTGGGAAAAGTGAAACATTAATGCATTGTCGGTGGAGTTGTGAACTGATTCAATCATTCTATAGAACAATTTGGATACCACTATTAGGTCTGTATCCCAAAAGTGAAAAAAAAAAAAACAAAAAGGAAAAGGACCTATATATAAAAAAAATATTTATAGCAATTCTTTTCTGGTGGCAAAGAAATGGAAATTGAGGGGATGCCCATCAGTTGGAGAATGGATGAACAAATTGTGCTACATGATTATGATGGAATACTATTGTGCTATAAGAAATGATAAGGAGGATGCTCTCATAAAAACCTGGAAAGACTTACATGAGCTGATTGATGCAAAATGAAATGTACTGTGTACAAAGTAACAGCAAATATTGTAAGATGATCAGCTGCGAATAACTTAGTTGTTCTCAGCAATGCAATGATCCAAGACAACTCTGAAGGACTTATGCTGAAAAATGCTATCCATCCCCAGAAAAAGAACTTATGGTGAATGACTATAGATTGAAGTATACTCTTTTTTACTTCATTTTTCTTGTCTATATTTTCTTCTACATCATGATTATTATGGAAATGTTTTGCATGACTATACATGTATAACCTAACATCAAATTGCTTGCCTTCCAAATGGGGGGTGGGGTGGGAGGAGAAAGGGAGAGAATTTGGAAGTGAAAGTTTTAAAAATAAATGTTACAAATTGTTTTTACATGTAACTGGGGGGAAATAAAATATTAAATAAATTTTAAAAGTCTTTCAAAAAAAGAATTACATGGAGAAGCATGTATTGTTGCAACTTGTATACATATTCTGAGGAGACATAGGTCATAGGAAAACAGTAACAATCTGGGGCAGGAAGATGCATCTCGTACAGGGAATGATCTGGTGCTTTCTCAATAATGGAACCAAGATATTCTATACTATGTTTTAGAGAAACATTGTAGAAAGAGACATTACAATCAGCCCCTCTCATTACTCTGGCATACATATTGGAAGCCAAGATTGTCTAAATACTATAAATTCAGATGGCAGCAATATTATTCTGCTTGAGAGCTATCCCAAACCCTGGTTCCATCTGTTACTGACAGCTATGGTAGTATCGCTGTTTCCCAAGATGAAATTACTGATGTAAAAACAGTATATTCTGTGTCAACTCTAATGGCCTATTTAGGGCTATGCATTTCCCAACAAGAACAAATACACATTTGTCTACTATGAGTTAAAACCAAAATATTCCTTGCAGCCTGCCTTCTATGCCTAAATTACCAATGGACAATCCACACAGAAAATCAGTTCAGGTCAATAATGATGCCATATCTGTTGGCATATGAGGTCAGGACTGGCTAGCTCCATTGATTAAAGCATGACATTTGTGAGGCCATGGTTAGGGATTCTAGCCCTCCTGCTCCCTTCCCACAGCCACTGACCTTAACCTTAGTCAGTTGCCTTGAAAATTCAATTCCAGTCAACAAATGTTTGTTAAGTTAACTCTGTGTAGTTCAAAACAAACATCCTCAGTTGAAGGATCTCAAGTGAGTCTGGAAGGTCACTTCCAGCTCTGGAATTATGAAGCTATGATTCTATTGATGCTGGGTTAGCAGCATGACCTTACTTAACATATTATATAAATCACTGCTGCAACTTCAAAAATTTGAAAAAATTTTTCCCCTCTTTTTTTTTTTAGTAAATTTTACTTTAAAAAATGTTTTATTGATGCTTTTGGAGTTTTTTATGTCACTGTAACTTCCCAATAGCCTCACCCCAATAGAACCCTACTTATGTCACAAATAAGTATAGGCATATTTGGGAGATATTGCGGGTTTGGTTCCAGACCACTGCAATAAAGCAAATATAACAATAAAGTGAATATTGAAGTAAACCATATATCATAATAAAGTGTCACATTAATTTTTTAGTTTTCCAGTGCTAATAAAAGTTATTTTTACACTATATACTGTGGTCTATTAAGTAAGCAATAGTATTATACCTAAAAAAACAATGGACATACTTTAATTAAAAATATTGTTAAAATGGCTAACTATCCTCTGAGTCATCAAGTTGTGATCTTTTTGCTGGTGGAGGATCTTGCCTTGATATTGATGGCTGCTGAGTGGTTAGGGTGGTGGTTGCTGAAGGTTGGGGTGGCTGAAGCAATTTCTTAAAATAAGACAACAATGAAGTTTGCTGCATCAATTGACTCTTTCACTTCAACACTTAGAGACCATTGTGGGGTTATTCATTGGTCCACTTTCCATCTTGTGTCTCTTGGAATAGGGAAGCCCAAGGAGATGGAGAATGAGTGGAAATATCCAGCTGGTGGAGCTGTCAGTATACCCATAACATTTATTGATTAAGTTCTCCAACTTATATGGCACGGTTAGTGGTGCTCCAAAACAATTACAATAGTAACATCAAAGATCACTGATCAACATAACAGATATAATAATGAAAAAGTTTTAAATACTGCGAGAATTACCAAAATGTGACACAGTGATATGATGTGAGCACATGCAGTTGAAAAAATGGTACCAATAGATTTGCTTGATGCAAGGTTACCATAAACCTTCAATTTGCAAACAAAATAAAACAAAACAAAACAAACACAATAAGCAAATAAACACAATAAAACAAAAGCACAATAAAACAGGGTACACCAAAGGCTAGAGATGGGGCCTGGCCCGCTGGCTACATGTGCCTACAAAACTCTGAGTATGTAGGAACTAGGTTAAAATGTAATTGGGAGGGGCAGCTAGATGGTACAGTGAATAGAGCTCCTGCCAAGGAGGCAGGAGGACCTGAGTTCAAATCTGGCCTCAGACACTTGACACACTTACTAGCTGTGTAACCTTGTGTAATATAATGCCAAGCAAAGGCAACTTCGCAAGGTTCAAAATACCAGCATAGGTGCTCTCCATTTTATTCAGTGACAAATTAAGAACAGAGGGAATAAAAATATGACATCATTCAAAATACAGCATTTAACAAGTGTGATTCAATAATCTCCAAGTACTACCTGATTTAATCAAGTACTACCCCACCCCAGGACATTACATTCATTTAATCAATTACAAAGTCCCTGTTCTAAATACTACTACACCCCTAGGCTGTACCTTCATTTAGTCTATCACAAAGCCCCTGTTCTCAAATGGAGATTAGTTTCCAATCATAAGTAAAATACATTCATTTGTTCAATCATAGAACACAAAAAGGTCAAAAGTTCCCCACCCCTGGATCACAATTGAATCTACCCCAGAGTTACAACAAGTTTAAGCACAGGACTTAATGCCCAAATGGAGGTCTTTTCTTCATCTTGACAAGAGGCAAGTTCTCAGCAATCTTTGTTCCTGGGGAGACAAAGCTTAGCAAGGCCACAAGATACATTGTCAGTCTCTTCATTCTCTGTCTGCAGAACAGTCCTAGGACCCCTGAAAACATCAGCAAAACCCTCTTCCAGGATTTCTGTAAACATACAACAAGAAAATCCTTTTTCAGGGCTTCTGAACCAACAGCAAGGTTCCAAGAATTCTGCAACAACAGCACTGTCCTTCACCAGTGGACAGTATTCACTCTGTCTGCAGGACAGTCTCAGGAGCTCTTAACCAACAGCCAGGTTCCAGAACTTCTTCAACAACAGGACTGTCTTTCACCAGTGGACAAATCTGGCAAAACAACATAAAAACAGACAGACAAAGTACCAGCATAACAGCCATGTCTCCTCAGTCCTTGGCAGCTCTGGGTGGCAGGTCTCAAAAGTCCTGGGCAATTCAAAGTGGCCCTCAGCAATCCTCTCAGTCTCTCTCTGCCTCCAAAAGGGTGCTGCTTCCAAAAAGTTCTTCTGCCTCTCTCTTGTGTCTCTCCAAATCTATGTCACCAGTTCCTCCCAGTTCAGCCCTCTCTTTTCATGTCAACAAGTCCATTCCACAAGTGGGATTCACAAGCTCTAGGTTTTAACACAATCAAACCAAAAACCAAGCCAATATAGGGATCTTTAAATGCCATTACTATTACACCTTGGACAAGTCACTTAATCCCAATTACCTTGCCTTCCCCCCTCCAAAAAAAAGGTAATTGGGAAATGTTTAACAAAATAAATAAAAATGCAATAAAATATAGATAATGTTCATTTGTCATTTACTAAATTAATATGCAGCCCATAGGGATCCTCTTCTATTTGAGTATGACACCTATGGTGTAGAGAACTACTAGGTGAGGGAACTCCTACCAATGCATGTCAGCACCTTCTCTGCAATTTATAGTCTTAAAGAGTTGTCCAGGGGATTGAGAGGTTAAGAGACTTGCCTGGAG
This sequence comes from Petaurus breviceps papuanus, assembly GCF_028583685.1. NCBI lineage: Eukaryota > Metazoa > Chordata > Mammalia > Diprotodontia > Petauridae > Petaurus > Petaurus breviceps. Next base: position 8,913,756 of record NW_027185890.1, read on the forward strand.
TCACACAACCAGCATGTGTCAAGTACAGGACTTGAAATTGAATCTTCCTGGGGTGGCTAGGTGATGCAGTGAATAGAGTACCAGCCCTGGAGTCAGGAGGACCTAAATTCAACTCTGAAGTCAGACACAACACAAAACTAGTCATGCGACACTGGGCAAGTCACTTAATCCCAATTGCCCTGCCTTCCCCCCTGCAAAAAAAAAAAAAAAAAAAGAAATTGAGTCTTCCTGCCTCCAAGGCCAGCCCTCTATCCACTACCCCCAGGCTGCATCTCAAGTACAATTAAAACAAGACAAACTAAAGCCTTAACTAGGTCTGATAATATATGCTTCATTCTTTACCTAGAGAAAGGAAAGCTAAGAAAGTACCATATCATTCCTGGTACATTAGTTGCATCTTCCTGACTCAGACTGCTACTATTTACCTGTGATCTATGTCTCCTTAGAATATTGTAATGGTAATGGAATTTAAAGATACCCTTGTATTGGCTTGGTTTTCAGGTTAAGTATTAAACCCAGAACTTGTGAATTACACTTGTGGGTTGGACTCGTTGATGTGAAGAGAGAGGGCTGAACTGGGAGGAGCTGGTGCTGTGGATAGAGAGACCCAAGCAGAGGAGGCCAGAAGAACTTTTGGGGAGCAGCATCATGAAGGCAGAGAGAGACAGACAGACAGACAGACAGACAGACAGAGAGACAGAGAGGAAGAGGGAGAGACACAGAGGAAGAGGGAGAGACACAGAGAGAGAGAGAGACTGCTGAAGGCCAGTTGGAGATGCCAGGACTTTTTGAAAGCTGCCACCTGGAGCTGCCAAGAACTGAGGAGGTAGGACTTTGGTGCTGGTATTTTTTCTGTCTGTTTTGATGTTGTTTTGCCAGATTCATCTGCTGGTGAAGGACAGTGCTGTTGTTGCAGAGGTCCTGGAACCTTGCTGTTGGTTCAGAAGCCTTGAAGAAGGATTTTCTTGTTGTATGTTTACAGAAATCCAGGAAGAAGGTCCTGTTGATGTTTTCAGGGGTCCTGAGACTGTTCTGCAGGCAGAGAGTGAATTGATGAGGATACTGGCTATGTATCTTGTGGCTTTGTTAAATTTTGTCTCCTCAGGAACTGAGATTGCTGAGAACTTGCCTTGGGTCAAGATGAAGAAAAGACTAATCCTTGTGTATTGAATGCTGTGCTGATATTGTAACCTAGTTGTGACCTAGGGATGAATGGCCTTCTACTGGCTTTTGAGAAGGTGCTTGGTGTAAACTGTAATTCAGTTGAGATCCAGGGGTGGAGCACTTTGATTTTTGTGCTCTGTGATTGATCAAATGAATGTACTTGTTTATGATTGGAAACTATTCTCCATTTGAGAAGCAAGACTTTGTAACTGACTAAATGAATATACTGGCCAGGGGTGGGGTACTTTGACTCTGTACTTTGTGATTGAATTAAGATACTTTGTGATTGAATTGAGGACTTACTAAATTATTGAGTTACACATGGTGAATGCTGTATTTTGATTTTCTGGGAATGTTTTGCCTTAATTTGTCACTGAATAAATGGAGAGTTACTATGCTGGTATTCCAAACCTTGGAAGTTGCCTTTGCTTGGTGTTACAAATATGTATATAAGAAACAGCTGGGGCACCTAGGTGGCACAGTGAATAGAGCACTGGTCCTAGAGTCAGGAGGATCTGAGTTCAAATCCGACCTCAGACACTTAACACTTACTAGCCCTGTGACACTGGGCAAGTCACTTAACCCCAATTGCCCTGCCTTCCTGTAAAGCCAAGCACAAGCAGCATTTCAAGAATGCTACTGTGAACAGCTTTCAAGATTGTGATTACACAGTATAGTGAACACTCTATTTCATAACAAATCAGAGCAAAACATTCACAGAAATCAAGGTACAGCATTCACAATGTTACAACTTATCACAGAATGTAAAAATACAGCATTCAAACAACTTATCACTAAAATGGCCTCATAGTTCTCACCACAGTGGTCACAAAGTTTTCAACAAAGAACAATCATTTAGTAACTCAAGCATTCAATCATCCTTAAGGAGGTTTGCCTCCTCAAGGGACACAAAGTTCTCATGGGGCACACTAAGTTAACTCAATCAGTCACTTATTCAGCCATCAATCACTAAGTATAATCATTTAGTCAATCAGTCATTCAATCAACTCAATCATCAGAAAATACACAGACCCTCCACCCCTAGGTCACTGGTAAATTTACAATTTCTCAGTCAGTACACAGTATCCAAGTAAAGTCTTCTTTCACCTTGACTCAGGGTGATTTCTCAGATTCCCTGGATCCCCTTCCTTTATGGTCCCAGATCCTACCTGGATTCACCAAACTGTCACCTGGGTTCAAAGGCAGACAGCTTCCAGGTCCTTGTCTAGCTCTCTGTGTAGTTTCTGCTCCACATTGGAGCTCACAATGTCCAGTCCTTCTCAAATCCTTCACAGTCTCTGTTCCTGGGAAGACAAGGCTTAACAAAGCCACCAACAGGTTCATGCAAAATACCAGCATCACAGTTATGCTTCCTCAGTTTTTGGCAGCTCCAGCTGGCCCTTGGAAATCTTTAGCAGCCTCAGCAACTCCAGCTGGCCCTTGGAAATCCTCAACAGCCTCAGCAGCTGGCCCTCAGACTCAGCAGAAGTTCCAGATGGTTCCCAGAATCAAAATCACTCCATCCAGGTTTTCAAAATCAAAATCATTCTCTCCAGCCTGGGGGGGGGGGGGGTTCCTCTTCAGCCTCCTCTGCTACTCTTCAGCCTCTCCGATTCCACCTCCATGGAGCTTGCTCCAAGAAAATCTGACTCTCCTCTCTGGGGCTTTTCCTTATATACAGTATTGCCCCTCTGTGTTACATCAGCAAAAGGAGACAAGAGTTCATACCTTCTGTTTCTTTAACAGAGGCTTAATCTGAACCAGGTGCTAAGTACCTCTTAGTTTAGCAATACAAAAGGAACTTCAAATCTCATTACTGTTACACTCCTCCACCCCTCCAAAAAGCAAAAAAGAAACAGCAACAGTACTTCCCCAAGTAATTCTTTTTTTTTTTTTTAAGCAATTGGGGTTAAGTAACTTGCTCAAGGTTACACGGCCAGGTGTTTCTGGGTGGGTGCTAAGTGTCTGAGCCGGGGATTCGATCTCCAGGTCTTCTCAACACTAGAGCTGGTGCTCTTACTTGCTGTGCTACCTGGCCACCCCTCCCCAAGTAATTCTTAAAGAAGGTACTTAGCTGTGATGTCTCTCCCTTCTTTTCCTCTGCCATACTTTCACTTCTCTACTGAGAGAAGAAAAGGGTTTCATCAATTTTTTGCAGGTAAGACTGGTTATTGTATTAGTCTGAATTCTAATGTCTTTTGGCACTGTAACACATGACTTTTCTAAAATACTTTCACATATCTTCTTCTTATTATTGCTTTTTGGAGTGGGAAGGCAGGTCAACTGGGGTTAAGTAACTTGCCCAAGGCCATATGGCTAGTAAATGTTAAGTAAGTGTCTGAAGCCAAATTTGAACTCAGGTCCTCCTGACTCCAGGGCCAGTGCTCTATTTACTGTACCACCTAGCCACCCCTAAACAACAACTTTTCTACAATTTTCTGTCTTTTTGGAGGGGGGAAGGTAGGGCAGTTGGGGTTAAGTGACTTGCCCAATGTCACACAGCTAGTAAGTGTTAAGTGTCTGAGGTCAGATTTGAATTCAGGTCGTCCTGATTCCAGGGCTGGTATTCTATTCACTGTGCCAACTAGCTGCCCCATATCTTATTATCTTATTCCTTCCAGTATCCCTGCTGGGTAGTTTGGGCTACTATTTCTTGTCTACAGGAATTAGGAAATGAAATTACTGGGAGCTCTCAATGACTTATCCATGGTTATACAACAAGTTAGTGACAGAGGTAAAATCAGAACAGAGACCTCCTAACTCTCAGTTCAGGGCTCTTTCCACAAGACTATTTTACTTTTTGTTAAATGCACAAATTCCTTCCTAATTATGTGTTCCTAGGTGTTCTGATGTTGAAAGTAAAATCCCATCAAGTAAAAATAATAGCTTTACAAAATAAAACTTCTTTAATTTTTCTTCTGGTTCTCTCATATTTTTGATGAATTAATCAATAATAAGAATTTATTAAGTACCTACTATGTGCCAAGCACTGTACCAGGCACTGGGGATTATAAGAGAAAAGCAAAATGTTCTGTGCTTTCAAGGAATGTGGGAGACAACATACATAAACATACATCAAATATGTGAAAAGACTCTCAAAAATTCAAATGTATCTGCGATCTCATTCCCTCCAATGACCAAAACTTACCCATTTCTGCCCATCCTATACAACTCTTGCCCATGTTCTCCCATAAGTTCACGATAGGTGGTGCAGTAAATAGTGTGCTGGCCCTGGAGTCAGGAAAACCTGAGTTCATATACATACTCAGAAATGTACTAGCTGTATGATCCTGGGATGGTTACTTAACTTCACTCAACCTCAGTTACCTCTCCTGTAAAATAGAGATATAAAAGCACCTACCTCCCAGAGTTGTTGTGAGGCTCAAAAATAAATATTTGTAAAGTGTTGTTGCGGCAAGCACCCCAGTGTCCCCAGGGTCGCTGCCACCACAGGTTCTTGGATCTGCTTTGATAAAGTAAAGCAACTCAAAATGGGTTAACAAGCTTACTTTAATCCGTCAAATATGTATCATTTACCTAGTTCAGGGGAAAAAGGTCAGCACCCTGAACTTCAGAATACACAGACAGAATTATCAAGACAGAAACAGATCAAGTAGACAGTTTTCAAATTGTCCAACCATTACATCCATCCCCAATCAACATCTGGGTTTCAACATCTGGGTTTAGCCTAGGCGGGGCTCTCAACGACTTCCCAGAATCCAGATCAAATCACAGAACACTTCTCAAAGTGAGCCCCAAAACAAAGCTACACATCAGGGTTTATACAGCCTTCTCCTGGCTCAGAGAAGTAACAACCTTATTGACTCACTGGCCAATCAAGAAGTATCTACTGAAAAACAAGCCTCCCACCCCAGGCTCCAGGTGAACTTTAGCCTAGGGGCAGGAAAGATCTTAAAAATTTACATTCCCATTACAAGTGCTTAGCATATAGTAGGTACTTAAGAAATATTTGTTTCCTTCTCCCCTCCCTCTCCTCTTTCCTTCCCTTCCTCCTTCCTTCCTTCTTTCCTTCTTCTCCTTCCGTCCTTCCTTTCTGATGTTTAGAGCTCATTTGTGGAAAACTCTATTTACCTGCTTGTAATGCCATGTACAAGCAGCTTTCCAGAAGAATGCTACTGTGAACAGCTTTTAAGGTTCTGATCACACAGTATAGTGATCACTCTATTCCATAACAAATCAAAGCAAACCTTTCACAGAAAATCAAGGTATAGCATTCACAATATTACAACTTATCACAGAAAATCACAATATAATAATCACAACATAGTCTCAAAGTACAATAGTCAAAGTCTTCCACTCATGGGGCAACTAAGTTAACTCAATCAGTCACTTATCAGTAAAGTCTTCCACTCTTGCGCAAAGTCTTGATTAACTCAATCAGTCACTTGTTCATCAATCAATTACTAAGTATACACAAACCCTCTACCCCTTAGGTCACTAGTAAACTATAATTCCATAATTACTCAGTACCCAAGGAGAGGTCTTTTCATCTTGACTTGGATCCTGTTCTTAGAGTCCCTGGATCCCCTTCCATGGTCCCAGATTCTACCTGGATTCACCAGACTGTCACCTGGGTTCAATAGCAGACAACTCCCAGTTCCTTGACCAGCTCTCTGGGCAGGTCCTGATCCACAATGAAGTTCACAGGGTCTGGTCCAAGTCAGATCCTTCACCATTTCTGCTCCAGCGAATTCAAGGCTCAACCAAGCCACAAACAAAGTCTCAGCATCCCAGTCATGCTTCCTCAGGCTCCAGGATTTGGGCTCCTGTTCAGAGGAAGCTCCACCACCACAAGTTCTATTATATTATCATCACACTGCTATGTCTTATCCTTGTCATATAACTAGCCCATCTTCCTCTTATTCATATAATTCCTTGATGACAACTTTCTACACTTGTTCTTCAGAGTTTCTCACTGGTAATATATTGCAGCAGACTGATCATACCCACCAAGTACCTCTACATTGCTCTCTGTGTGATATGCATTTTAATTCTTCAGAGGTATTTGTATTCTCTGTTTTGCTGTCATATACAAGTGCTGGTAGAATGTTAGAGAAGTAGAATTTTGATGAGAAATTTGGGGTTAATAAAAGATATTTGCTATTTCCTGAAGGCAATCTAGTTTGTTTTCTTCCTTTTCAATTTTGGGCCCAACTTATTGTCTAGCTATACTGTCAAATACATAATCTGATAAACGAGTTCTACAAGGTGTCCATTCCAAATGCATGATGACAGGACTTTCTGCCAAGATGGCTGCCTGAAGGAAGAGGCCAACTGCCCAGGTCCCACATACCTACTTTGGCAAAATCCTGAAGTTCCCACCAGACTGAATGAATAATGATTTAAAAAAATACAATGAGAAGCTATAGCATTTCTTCCATTCCAGAGCTGCACAAAATGTCATCCAGAAGCCCAAAGCCAAAGGGAAAATGGGCCTCCAAGCAAAACCAGTGCCAGCATAGTATATAGCCTCGTAGCACCACTAGAGATGAGCCAGGGACATTGTTTAGGACAGGGACATAGGAAATCTCCAAGACTGTGCCCAAAGACAGCAAGAGCAGAAGGTTCTACATTGGCTCTCTGGGCCCTCTCGGGCATTTCAGGCAGGAGAGTCCTTGGGGCCTCTGTCTTGGGCCTGCACTGTCCTGGTAGGTATGCTGTAACACCATCCTGACTATTAGGTGCTACCCCATGCCACTCCCTGGGGCTTCCAATGTCTCCACAGTGGGTCGTTCTGAGCCCATCTGAGCTTTCTACTTCATCAATTAGCTGCCTCAATCTTAAGTCTTCAAAGGAAAACAAGGAATTTAAATAAGGGAGTGGACTGATGTTATTCTGAGGGATAGAAGAGGGGGAACATAGAAAAGTAAATGGAATACAGTAGTGTAGAAATAGGAAGAAGAGAGCAAAACTTGCTATTTTTCGTAATTGGATGTATAAAACAAGAATATACAAACATAGGGAAGAGGTGAGGGGAATGCACTTCAGATGAATTTCACTCCTATTTCAGACAAAAAAAGTTGAACACATATATACATCCACTCACATGTACACAATGAGTTTGGTGGAGAAATACATAAAATTCAACAGGGAAACAAGCAGGGAAAGAGAGAGAGTGGGTGGGTGGGTAGGGAAAGATGAAGGTTAATACAAATTGTTAATAATATTTTTTTTAAGTATTTGATGGTAGAGCAAATTTGATAGTAGCCTTCAGCATTCTCTTCTAACAGGAAGTCTCATATAAATATCAATTTTATATGAGTCCTTGATTAATGCAAATACATAGATATTTTTCTCAGTGACCTCTAATTATTAATGTCAAGGAAGCATATAAGCATAGAACTATATATTTGCCAGAGGTGTTTGCCCAATAATGAAGGATGTCTTGCACTAGGTCCAAATGGAAGAGAGTTACCTGAGAGATTTATCTCTGTTGTGCTCATTAAATCAAATTCCAGAATATCATAAGGCTCCCCACTGAGATCCATGATTACTAAAAAGATCAGCCTTATCACTCATACAGGAAAATAATTTAGATTTCATCTATGAAACATGTCCATTCTCCATACTGTGGTACACAGTTGGACAGTCACTGCAGTCAGTGAGTACATCTACATTACATTTCTATAGATGTATATTTATCCACTAGATTAATATCAATGTCTATACATATATACACATATCTATTTATCTATCTATTTGGAAGACGTATTACTATTGGACAATGAATTGTGCCTAGAACGAAATAAATGGAAGAGAACAGGATGGATTGCATTTGGGAAAATTCCCACCATTCAACAATCTCCAGCTGCTTCCCAGAACAAAAGACATCTTTTTAATACAGATAATTTCTTGTTGGTTCAGTGTGGTAGCAAATCTTGGAATACCATACTCTCCAAAGAACCAAAGTTGTAAGTCATAATAAAGGCAATGGAGAGATGTATGGTGAATGCCAGTAGAGTACAGCATTTTTCCAATGGTGACCACTGTACAAGAACTGACTTAGTGTATATTACAGAGAAAATGTGTGATTGGAAAAGGAGCTGTGCTGGTTAAATGGTGAGGGTAAAGAATAATACGTGAATGGCTTGAGGGTTGGACTGATACCCCACCTATGTTTAAAGATAAAGAGGAAGGCCCTAGCATGGAGGATATAATAACCCGAATGCTACTCAGGGGTACCTCTAGCACCTGAGGGGTGCAGTGGCTGATTTCCGGGGACCAGATTTCTTAGTATGGGTTGAAAGAGTAAGAGAGTCTATAGAAGCCACTAAGGTACCTGAGTATCTCAACTTTCTTCTTCACTTTCACCTTCTTCTCTTCCTCCAACTCCTTCCCCCCAATATGGAGTAAGACCCTATAATCATAGTGTCAACATTGATCACACTGAAAAATCCACCTCTCAAATACAGAGGAGTTCTGGTTGAGTCAGAACAAAATTATTTATTAAAAGGGAAAGATATTAAGCATGTGTGCTGAGGCAACCAGGTATTTAGCCCCCAGCCTAGGAGAATAACGGGGCAATTTATGCTTGAAAACCACAAAAAGGAGTTTTGGCAGTGGGTTATGATGGAGAATGGACAGTCCTTTCCAGGAACAGGTGGGCCACAGAAGCAGAATGTTTTGCAGCAATAGTTGACAAGACTGGTTTAAGCTGTTTTGAGGTGCACAGTTCAGCAAGGTAAGCCAGTGAACATTAGCAAAGGCATCTGGGACTGAGCAAGACTTTTGGCTCACTGCAGGCTCCCAATTGGCTTCTTTCAGCAAACAGACTCACTTTGTGTCTACTACATCTGTATAGTAAGGAAAATCATGGAAAAGAGACCTGTTAATCTCAGAAGTGTTTTTACAATAGTTCTAAAAAAATTACACTTAACTGGTTTAATTCAAGTTGTTCCCAATGATCTCTCTCTCTCTTATTCCTTACTTATTCGTCCTCCTAATATCTATAAGCTATATATAATATAATAATATCATTATAAATAATATATAAGCTAATATCTATATCTATAAGCTAGCTATTTGCTTAATTGCAAAAGGCCTATGAGGCAGAAAGCTAATTCCCCTCCCCCAAGAATAGCAAAAACAGTAAATACTCCCCCAGTATCCTGTCTTATTTTTTTTTAAAGCAATTGGGGTTAAGTAACTTGCTCAAGGTTACATGGTCAGGTGTTTCTGGGTGGGTGCTAAGTGTCTGAGCCCAGATTTGATCTGCAGGTCATCCTGACACTGGAGCTGGTGCTCTTACTTGCTGTGCTGCCTGGCCACCCCTATCCTGTCTTATTAATTCCACAAAGCTGTTGGTTTAGTTAGTTTTGAGCACTAGAGCCCATGTACTAGATAGTTTTAGACAGAAGATTTGTATTAGGAAAAATCAGAAATGGTCATTTTAAGAGCTGATTGCAAAGTGCTGGTGAGACATGATCTCATTTGATCTTTGAAACATCACTGAGGTACAGAACAAACTATTACTGTTACCTTTGTGGAAGCATATTAAAAACTTTGTTTTTAGATCAACTGAAAATATTAATGTTTTCTCCATCCTAAACTCCTTTCCAGATTTTTCCCTATAAGAAAGTGTGTAACAGGTCAAACTCAGGAACAGAAACTACCCTCCTCCCCACCCAACCCTACCTGCCACCCTTTCTTGGGAAAATGTTGATTAAAGGTGTAGTTAACCAAGCTTGGAACAAGAAATACCTCTTGTCTCTTTGAGATTACTGTCTTCCCCATCCCCTGAAGGAACTGATGTTCTGATCCCAGGTATTGGCAGGACCCACTTTGTTTTCCAATTCAGAACAGTACACAGAGGGAAAGTCCCTATGACTCTTGAAGGGAACGGTCCACCAAAGGAGCTGAGTAGTTTAGGACATTTAGACTATTATTCTATTAAACCTAGGACTTCTAACCTGGGATCTGTGAACTTAGTCTTTAAAAAATTCATGGATAACTCAATGCAATTAGTTTCCTTTAGACTCCCAGTGTTTTATTTTATGCATTTAAAAACATTATTCCAATAAAAGGGTTCATCAGCTTCACCAGACTACCAAAGGGCTCTGTGCCACAAAAAAAGTTAAGAACCCCTTTCTTAGATGAAATAGAATGATTTTAGTTTGGTTGGTTTTTTTGCTCTTTGGAGGGCAACTGGGGTTAAGTGACTTGCCCAAAGTCACATGGATAGTAAGTGTGTCAAGTGTCTGAGGTCAAATTTGAACTCAGGTCTTCCCGACTCCTGACTGCAGCGCCATCTAGCCACCTCAGAATGATTTTTTAACATACTGTAACCTTCCTTCAAGATTCTAATGTTAACTTCAAATTGTCTTTGTATTAGAGAAATTTCTGAAGGTATAGAAGAAGGTAGGTATGGGGAACGAGGTCTGTGTAGACATTTCTCTTTGCCACTTAGAAATGCTTAGATGTCAGTCAGTCACTAAGCATTTATTAAGATGGTGCAGTGGCTAGAGCACCAGACCTGGAGTCAGGAAGATCGGTGTTCAGATCTGGTCTCAGATATTCACTACTATATGATCCTGGGCAAGTAACTTAACCCCTATTTGCTTCAGTTTCTCATCTGTAAAATAGGGACACACTGGAGAAGGAAATGGCAAAACATTCCAGTATCTTTGCCAGGAAAACTACAAATGGGTTCACATAGAGTCAGACATGGCTAAACAACAAGAGAAAAAATTCTTAAAAATTCATACACGGTAGATATATAGTTTTATATACAATCTTCTTTTCTCATCCTTCTTCATATATGGAAATGTCCTTCTTTGTTGATAGCTATCAAGTAACATCTTCCAAACTTAATTATTTCTGTCAAAGGTACCACTATATTTCCAGTCGTCCAGGTGTGTAACCTCAACATTATATTGGACTCTTCACTGTCCCTTACCTCATATATCTAATCAGTTGCAAATCTTCTTTCTCTCTTCATAACATCTCTCACATCTACTTCTTGCTCTCCACCCACATAGTTACAAGCTTAGTTCAGGTCCTCATCACCTCTCACCTAGACTATATGACAGCCTTCTTAATGATCTCCCTGTCTGAAGACTCTCAGTAGTGCAGTTCATCCTACAGACAGCTAGCAAAGTAATTTTCCTTAACACAGATCTTAACATGTGATTCCCCTACTCAAATCAATTCCAATGGTTTCCCACTGCCTCTAGAATACTCCTTTGTTTAGCTTCTAAAGCTCATCACAACCTGGCCCCAACCTGTCTTTCCAGTCTAACTGAACATCACTCCTACTCTTGAAATATGCAATGCAGTCAAATTGACCTTCTCTCTGTCCCTCACATATACTGCTCCATCTTCCATTTCTGTGTCTTTGGGATAGCCATCCTCCATGCCTGGAATACACTCCCTCCTTACCTCTAACCCACTGAGTCTATCTATTTCTTTAACATGCAGCTCAGATACCATCTTCTATAAGAAGCCTTTCCTGATCCTCCCAACTGTGAATGCTGTCTTTCTCAAAATATCTTTTATTCAACGACTTTGCAGATATTTTATACTTATTCACTTTACATTTTTGCTGCATATATTTACATATGAACTTGTCTACCCCACTAGGATATAAGTTCCTTATGAGCAGGAATTGTTTCATTCTTTGTTCCTATTTCCAGGACCTAGTATGGTATCTGTCCCATAATAAGTACTTGATAAATACTTGCTGATTGACTAAAGTTCATAATTTAAAATTATTTTTATAAAGTATATATTAAACTTAACTAAGTAGGAACCAAATTGCTGTCTGTGTCCCTTTCTCATTTTTTGTTTTCTTTTATGTATTAAAAAAACTTTTAAAATGTATTGAAAACTTAGTAAAAATCAAGAAACATAAAAATGTCTATATATGAAGAACAGAAAGAATTGTTTATGAAGCCATAAATCTCTTTTATGTGCAGTTTGTTTTTCTTTTAAAGTATCCAATAAATTTGTTGTGGCAATACACACTCAACCCTGATTGGGTTTCTTCTTCATTCTTCTCTCTTTTGTTTATTTTTTAAAAATGTTTATTGCTGTTTTTTTCTTTCTTTTTTCATCTCTATCACTATCCACTGATTTGTCCTTCCATGTAATAAATGAGTATAGTCAAGCAAAACAAATGAACACATTGCCCATACCTCAAGATGCCTCATTTCATACCTGCAGTCCTTCACTCCTCTGCCAAGAGGTGGGAGGCATGCTTCACCCTCAGGCTTCTGAAGCTATCATTAGTCATATTGTTGATTGGAGCTTTGAAGCCTTTCAAGGCAGGATCCTTTATGTTATTGTGGTCATCTAGTAAATTGTTCTCCTGGTCCCTGCTCTGCATAATCTGCTTTAGTTTATCCCCAGTAACAACTGGAATTTTCATCTTTGCTGATCTGGTGGCTGTGAGGTGGAACCCCAAAATTGTTTAAATCAGCATTTCTCTTATTTTTTATATTCATATATTTTATGATTCTCTTCTATTGATTTTTTCCCTAAGATTGATAGCTTGACTTTCTTCATCTGATCATGTCCAGTTCATATCCTTGACTTGCTCTTTCCTAACCACATGGAATTCTTTTCATATCTTCCTTCTCACTTGGCTTTCTGGAGGTAAATGAGGAAGGAATAAGCTATCAGCCTTGTATGGAAGAGTCAGCCCCATCTGTAAAACTTGGATTTTGTAAAATTTAATTTATTATTTTATTTTTCCTAATTATATGTAAAAACAATTTTTAACATTCATTTAAAACAACTTTTAAGTTCCACATTCTCTCTCCTTCTCTCCCCTGCCCCTCCCATTAAGAAGGCAAGCAATTTTATATAGGTTATACATGCACAGTCATGCAAAGTCCATGTTAGTCATGTTGTGAAAGAAAATACAGCCAACAACAAAAAAAGAAAAAAAAAATCCGTAACCAGCCTCCATTAGTTCTTTCTCTGGAAACAGATAGCATTTTTCATCATATGTCCTTCAGAATTATCTTAGATCACATAAACCTTATAAAAGTTCATACTACCACCCAATCCAAATCTTAGTAGCTTTTGTCTACACACTCCCTGGTCATTCCCCTTCCTTTCTTAATGAGTTGGATACCTGGTTCACAATTTTTCCCCTCCCCAACTCTTGCTCTCATACTAGGGAATTTCAATATACATAATGATTCTCCTTCAAATACCTGCAAATACTCAATTTCTCAACCTACTCACCTCCCATGAGCTACTTCTCCGACCCACCTCAACCACACACAAAGATCTTACCATCACCCACAAATGGAACACCTCTATGTTCAAGGATTCTGAAATCACTTTAACAAAATATTGGTTTTTCTCCACTTCCTCTGCCCACTCTACTCTTCATTTGCACTATGACCTCTAATCCCTTGACTCTTAAATTCTCTCCCAGACCATATTCCTTTCTTTAACCACTCTCTCCTCTTCTCCCCACACTGACTCTTTGATGAACTACTCCAGCTCTGTACTGTCTTCCTCTCTTGAATCCCTTTCCCCCTTTTCATATTGCTGATTACACCCAGTCAAGGCTTAGCCTTGGTTCACCCCCACAATTTGTCACTTTTGCTCCTCTATAGGTACTGCTGAACAAAACTGGAGAAATCATGAAACCCTTCTGACTGGGTCCACTACAAACTTATTTTATATGACCTCAATTGGGTTTTCACTGCTACTAGGCAATCCTACTATGCCTCTCTTACCCATTCACTATACCATTCTTCACAGCAGCTCTTCTAAATCTTTTCATTCCTCTTCATGGCTTCCCTTCCCCCTACTCTGCATACAGATCCCATCAGTTCTTTTTCTGGATGATAGCATTTTCTATAATTGGTCTTTGGGGATTGTCTTGGTCATTGAATTACTGAGAATAGCAAATAATGAGGTGATGCACAGTTGTTCATTGTACAATAATGCTGTTACTATGTATGTTACTATGTTTTCCTGGTTCTGCTCACTTCACTCTGCATCAGTTCATGTAAGTGTCTCTGGGTTTTTCTGAAATCATCCTGCTTGGCATTTTTTAAAAAAATTATTAATTTATTTTTCATTTTCAACAATCATTTCCCTAAGTTTTAAATTTTATCTACTTCCCTTCCCCCTCCCCAAGACAGCATGCAACACAATATAGGCTCTACATATACATTTCTGTTAAACATATTTTCACATTAGTCATGTTGTATAGAAGAATTAGAACAAATGGGAGGAGCCACAAGAAAGAAAAAATAAAACAAACAAAAAAGAGAACAAATAGTATGCTTTGATCTGCATTCAGACTCCATAGCTCTTTCTCTGGATGTGGATGGCATTTTCCATCATGAGTTCTTATGGAATTGTTGTGGGTCTCTTGCATTGCTGAAAAGATCTAAGGTTCTCAAAATCAGTCATCACACACTGTGGCTGTTTCTGTGTACAATGTTCTCCCACTTCTGCTCACTTCATTCCTGCTTGTCATTGCTTTTTGCACAATAGTATTTCATTACAATCATATACCACAACTTGTTCAGTCATTCCCCAATTAATTGACATCCCTGCAACTCCTAATTCTTAGCCACCACAAAAAGAGCTGCTAAAAATATTTTTGTACAAATAGGACCTCTTCTCCTCACCTTTCCACCCCCACCCCAAACATTTTTTTAAAAAATCTTTTTGGGATACAGACATAGAAGTGGTAATGCTGGACCAAAGGGTATACACAGTTTTATAGTTTTTGGGGGGAATATTTCCAAATTGCTCTCCAGAATGGTTGGATCAGTTCACAACTCCACTAACATTGTATTAATGTCCCAGTTTCCCCACATCCCCTCCAACATTTGTCATTTTCCTTTTCTGTCATATTAGCCAATCTGTTAGGTGTGACATGGTACCTCAAAATTGTTTTAATTTACATTTCTCTAATCAATAGTGATTTAGAGCATTCTCTAATTGGAGAATGACTCATATTCTTATAAATTTGACTCAGTTCTCTATATATTTGAGAAATGAGGACTTTATCAGAGATACTGGCTATAAATTTTCCCCCAGTTTTTTGCTTTCCTTCTAATTTTGGTTGCAATGGTTTTGTTTGTGCAAAACCTTTTTAATTTAATATGATCAAAAGGATCCATTTTACATTTTGTAATGTTCTCTATCTCCTGTTTGGTCCTAAACTCTTCCCTTATCCATAGATTTGACAGGTAAGCTATTACATGCTCCCCTGATTTGCTTATGGTATCATCCTTTATGTCTGAATTTTATGCCCATTTTGACCAACATTTGATTACTATGATTATTTACTACTGTGTCTTGTGTACCTAATCTATTCCATTGATCCACCACTCTATTTCTTAGTCAGTACCAGATAGTTTTGACAGTTATTCCTTTATAATACAGTTTAAGATATGGTGCTACTAGATTACTTTCCTTCATATTTTTTTCATTAATTCTCTCAATATTCTTGACCTCTTGTTCTTCCAGATTAATTTTATTATTTCTTTCCTACCTGTATAAGATAATTTTGGTGGTTTGGTATGGCACTAAATAAGTAGATTAATTTAGGTAGAACTGCCATTTTATTATATTGGTCCAGCCTAACCATGAGCAATTAATGTTTTTCCAATTGTTTAGATCTGACTTTATTTGTGTGATACATCAGGTACTTTTTCTTTGAGAGACTGGGTAACCCTGGAGCAAAGCAGGGAGGCTGTTATTTGAACAGCTCTGGGAGATCAACTGCTGCTGTCCTTGTCCCACCTGTTGGAGCCAGTAGAGCAGCCTGAGATCAGGGTGAAAGGTCTGCCTGGTTGGAATAGTCATTATTCAACTTAACATTTTGGAGAAGCAATACCAGATGATTTTTCCTGTTCTTCCTCTCCCTCTCTCTACCTTCGCTCCCTCCCCAGCATCTGCTAAATCTAAAACTTACCTGTTCTTCAAAGTTGTTGTATGTTTTTGTTTAATCAGAACTGAAAGCCAGTAAAAGAATAAAATCAGGTCAACTAGAACAATTTCTGGTGTGTTTATGTTTCATTAGTGGTAATGGAGAGAGAAGGGCAGTGACCAGCACATCACACAAAGACATAATGAAACAGAAAACAGATTGATGGAAGTTGCCAGTATCTTTCCTGGCAGTGGGCTCTGGAGCAAAATCAGAGAGAAACTTACTAATTTATATTATATATAACTTTCCATAACAGAGTTAAGAAATCTAGTTTTCCCCTAGGCAAAGGTGATCTCAGCAGGGGTTTCTGTCTAGTAGGGGGTTGGGCCAGTTGCTGAAGTGGGCCACATATCCTTCCCTGTTCTATTTCAAGCATGTTCATGGAGACTTCTAGGAGAGGCAAGTGAGGTAAATATAAAGAAGATTGTGCCTGGTGGGGAAAGAAGGAAAATCACTGGAAAAGACTTGACACAGTCATGGTCTAAAGGTTGGGGCTAGAAGAAGAGGGAGTAAGAATCATAGGCCTTCCTTTCCTATAGAAGCCCAGCAGAATTTTTTTCATCTTGTACAAATAAACCCAAAAAGAGACATAGATACACTAGACCAGGAGAACAGTTTACTTGATGACCACAATAATGTAAAGGACACTACCCTGAAGTACTTCAAACCTCCAGTCAGAGATGTGACTAATCATGGCTTCAGAAGACAGGGTGAAGTGTGCCTCCTGCCTCTTGGCAGGGGGTGAAGGACATAGGTGGGGAATGAAGCATACATTTTCAGGCATGGATGTGTTATTCTAACTCTCACAGAGTAATTGTATAAATTCTACAAGTATCTTAGAAATAACTCCTAACAGAGACATAGATACACTAGAATCCAGGTACCTTAACACTCGGTTCATATTCTTTCTACAACACTACAGTTATAGCTCTTTCTTTTTCTTTCTCTTTCCTTCTCTTCTGCCTCTACTTTTTTCTTCTCTCCCATCTGCCTTAGGCCTTACAATGGCAACTCTATGTTATTACCAACTGGTCCTGGTACCCACACCTGTAGAGCCATCAAAGAAGTTGACTTAATCAACATACAAGCCATTCACACACTCTCTTTAAGGGGAGGTGGGAGAATGGGAATACTTTCTTGTCCTGGGACAAGGAAAAATATCTTGTTATTACATCTGAAAAGCCTGGAGAAGTATTACTCCAAGAGTAAGGAGGGTGGTGGTGACGGTAGCCAATCAAAGGATGAGTAAACAATACCAGGGAAACAAAAATGAAGTCAAACTACTAGAAAAATTTAACTGTGTGACATGCTGATCCCTGCCCTGTTATTAAGTAGCCTGTCTCAGTCCTATCCCAAAGACTCAGGATGATTTTATCTTTTGATGTATCCTTTTCCCCATCCAGGCCAATTAAAATTGTTACAAGCTGATTTTCCTTTTCCTTTTTATTCCTTCCTTCATAAGCTCCTCTTTCTCCAGCAACCACCCCACATCTGGTCTGGATTGTCTTTTCCTACATTTGGAGGCTGATGTACATGCTCTTGGCAGAACAAGATAGGACAGGTCCAGCAATGCACATCTCCCTCAACAAATCAAACTTTGTAAACTTAAATAGAAACATCTTTTCCCTTAACATAGAGGAGATTATTCATCAAGAACCTGTGATAACTGGCCTGGATCTGCATTTATAGGAATTAAGAAATTTTAGACTCATAAAATTTCAGAGCTGGAAGGTATCTCAGATATTATTTAGTCCAATTTCCTCATTTTACAGATGAGTAAACAAAGACTGGGAGTGTAAGCAATTTGCCCAAAAGCTCACCCAATTTAGCTACAGAGCTGACTCTACGACTCTGTTCTGATCTTGAGGATAGTGCCCTTTGATTCAGTTTATCTAACTCAATCGGAAAATTTTCACACATATTTAAAGGTTTCGACTTTACCCTCCATAACAAAAAAAAGTAAAGATTAATTTATCCTATTCCTGCTATCTATGCAAATAGATTAAAATGTCTCATTTCAAGAGAAGGGAACCTTTTCTCCCTCCAATTTTTATACTATTAATACTAAATGCAAAAAAAAAAAGTAGCTAGGTCTTTTCATCTGCCTCTAGAAATACGTGAGAAAGGTTGCTAAATAAAAAATTATTGATCTGTAGAGAATCAAGTTCTTAACCACAGTATATCCTTGCTTAGGTATTGTTTTATTGGTAGAAATTTTGTTATCTAATTTTCCAAGCCATGAGTTGAATATCATATCCATATCAATCCTAAAGTTAGTTTTTATTTTTCTTCATTAAATGACACCAAAGCTTATCCTATTTATAGTTCTTACTGATGTAACTTTTAGCTTGCTTAAAGTGTTCTTGATATACATTCCATCGGGCAGGAGCCACAAGAGAAGAAATGAGACACTAATTAGTTGAAGTCTGATAGTAGGAGAGAGGAAAGTTTGGCTTACTTTTTTCAAAATACAAAACTTTGTACTTTGGACCCTGGCCTAAGCTAGAAGTATCAAGGACAGTTTCTTCCTCATATTGTGTGGTTTCAGAGTTTCTTTTAAAATGGGTTTGGTAATTTTGATTATATTAGAAAAGTCACTAAATTGTTCATTCCCTTGGAACCTGTGATCTACACAGAGCAGCAAGAAGGAAGGGAGAGACTGGGAAAATGAAGCTTCACCTCTTGTCTGTCTTAGATAAGCATATGAAAACCTGCCTTTTCCAAAATGATATGGAGGATATAGGGAAATGTACATATTTACTCTTCTAGAACTGACTACATTACTATGATTAGGAGCAGTCTTACCTGGTTTTCAAATGAAGAAACCCAAGCTATCCTTAGTCATATTGATAAAAAATAAATAAATTCTCCACATCACTGATAATAGGAGAAATGCAAATCAAAGCATCTCACATCTACCAGACTGGCAAAGATGACAAAAAAAAAAGAAAATTACCATTGTAAGCAGAGCTATGAATTGGCTCAGTCATTCTAGAAGGCAATGGGAGGTATGTTCAAAAGCTGTATTTACCCTTTGATCCAGAAATACCACTACTAGGCAAAGAGATCAAAGATCAGAGAAAGAGGAAAAGGACCTACATGTACAAAAATGTTTACAGCAGGTTTTCTGGTTAGTGGCAAAAAGCAGAGAAACTAAGGAGCTTTATACCTTGGGAAATGACTAAAAAAATTCTGTTATATGAATGTAATGGGATATTATTGCTACCATAAGAAATTACAAAATATGTGATTTCTGAATAAAATGGGAAAGATTTATATGAACTGATCAATACAATGATCCAAGACAACTCTAAAGGACCCATGATGAAAAATACTATCCTCCTCTAGAGAGAGAACTGAAAAACTCTGAGTGCAGATTGAAGCATACTTTTCTCAATTACTTTTTCTTGCTTTTCTTTTGCAAAATGACTAATATGGAAATATGTTTTGCATAGCTTTACATGTATAATCACTATCATATTGATTGCCTTCTCAATGGGTGGGAAAGGAATTGTTGGAAAGGAGGGAATTTGGATCTCAAAATTTTAAAAAAATAAATGTTAAAGTTTAAAAAAAAATATTTCTTTAAAAATGAGAGGAGCAAGATTCTGGAGCTGTGACACAAGTGGGAATAAGAAGTTTCTCAGGATTGGACTCATAACAGTTATGAAGGACCCCTTTCTCCCCCTCATTGTCATGGACTCATATAAGTTATTAGAATGTCAAAGGGGAAAAAATATTAACTGATTCAGAGTGAAATGAGAAAAACCAGGATATTAAAGAGCGATATATATATTTGCTCCTAGAGGTAATAGGAAGTCAGCGTAGTTTACCAAATAGCTGAGTGACATAGACAAATCTGCACTTCAGGATAGCAATTTATAAAATAACAGGAGCATATAAAGAGCATAAAAAGCATATAAAGAAAAACAATTTTTAAAGACTTGAAAGTTCTGACTAATACAATGATAAACCATTATTCCCAAGGACCAGAAATGAAGCCCACTACCTTTTCTGCCAGAGAAGTGATGGCACAAAGATGTAGGGCAGGACATGCATTTTTGGACAATGCCTATGGGAATGTGCTTTGTTTGACTATGTATATTTGTTATGAAAGTTTTCCTTTTTTGTTGTTGTCGTTCAATGGGTAACAGGGGGAGGGAAAAAGAGTCATCTTGCCAGGAGCAAAAAGATTCACTACCTCTAAATGTCCTAGAATGAAGAGGCTGTAACTTCATGCTGTTACATGTAGGGCACAGCCTCAAAGCCAAGAAGTCTAGTAGAGGATATCAATCAATCAATCAACAAACATCTATAAATCATAAGCTTTGTGTCAGGCACTGAGCTAGTTCCTGGGGATACAAAGACAAAAATTAAACAATTCTTGCCCTTAAGAAGTTTATATTCTATAGAAGGGGACATGTGCATATATAAATATATATTAAAATTATAAAATAAATAGCAAGTCATTTTAGGGGAGAAGTTCTTGCAGTCATAGGAGGCTGCTAGGTGACTTAGTGGATAGAGCATTGTTCTTGGAGTCAGAAAGCCCTGAGTTCAAATCTGTTCCCAGACACTTCCTAGCTGTGTGACCCTGGGCAAGTCACTTAACCTCTCTTAGTGGGCAGTTACATGGTTCAGTGGAGCGCCTGGAATCAGGAACTCTTTCTGAATTCAAATCTGGTATTGGACGCTTACGAGTTGTGTGACCCTGGGCAAGTCAATTAATCCTCTTTGCCTCAGTTTCCTCATCTGTAAAATGAGTTGTAAAGAAATGGCAAACCATTCCAGTATCTCTGCCAAGAAAACCCCAAATGGGATCACAAAGAGTCAGACAATGACTGAAAAATGACTGTACAACAATTTGCAGTGAGGGGAATCAAGAAAGATTCCATGTGGAAGGTGGCATTTTAGCTGAATTTTTAATGAAACTCGAGACTCTAATAAGCAGTGGTGAGAAAGGAGTGAACCCCAGGCATGAGGTATAGTCAGTACAAAGGCACAGAGATAGGATGAGGAATAGAAAGAAGACAAATTTGGGTGAATCAAAGAGTGTATGAAAGGGAGGACTTGTATGATTATTAGTCTAGAAAGGTAAAAAGGTGTCAAATATCAAAAAGAGAAATACATATTTGCTCCTAGAGGTAAAGGGGAGCCAATGGAATGTATTGAACACATGAGTGACATAGTGTAATAGTAATGAAATTTAAAGATCCCCCTGTATTGGCTTGGTTTGATTGTGTTAAAACCCAGAGCTTGTGAATCCCACTTGTGGGATGGACTTGTTGACGTGAAAAGAGAGGGCTTAACTGGGAGGAGCTGGTGATGTAAATTTAGAGAGACACAAGAAAAGAGAGAGGCAGAAGAACTTTTTGGAAGCAGCATCTTGGAGGCAGAGAGAAACTGAGAGGATTGCTGAGGGCCACTTTGAATTGCCCAGGACTTTTGAGAGCTGCCACCCAGAGCTGCCAAGGACTGAGGAGACATCGCTGTTATGCTAGTACTTTGTCTGTCTGTTTTGATGTTGTTTTGCCAGATTTGTCCACTGGTGAAAGACAGTCCTGTTGTTGCAGAGGTCTTGAAAACTTGCTGTTGGTTCAGAGCTACTGAGACTGTTCTGCAGACAGAGAGTGAATTCTGTCCACTGGTGAACAGTGCTGTTGTTGCAGAGGTTCTGGAACCTTGCTGCTGGTTCAGAAGCCCTGAAGAAGGATTTTCTTGTTGTATGTTTACAGAAATCCTGGAAGAGGGTTTTGCTAATGTTTTCAGGGGTCCTAAGACTGTTCTGCAGACAGAGAATGAATTAATGAAGAGACTGGCAGCTTTGTCTCCCCAGGAACAAAGATTGCTGAGAACTTGCCTCAGCATCCAAACAGCTGGCAATGGTCTTGCCACTAATTTACATGATGTTAAAGCAATCATCCAGCAATCAATCCATGAGCATTTATTAAGCATCCACTATGTGCTATGCACTGGGCTGGGTGATGGGAATGCAACCACAAAAACTAAAACTTTTTATTAAAGCATTTTTCTTTCTATCAATAATTCTAGGGATGGATCCAGGATCTTGAAAATTCAGTTGCATACACAACCTCTTTCCATACTTTAGGTAATATGACTTGAAGCTAGGAAATTGTGAGTAGGGGAGGAAGTGGAGTCAAGGGGCTATTTTTTTCCCTACCAGAGTCAACAAGGGACAGCAAAAAATAACCCATGGCAATTTCAGGCTTTAGACCAATACCTTTCACTACCTGAAGGCTGGGGCATGGAGTATACTTGGAACTAGAATACAACTCAGTGGCACCTGGAGTTAGGAAGACTCATTTTCCTGAGTTCAAATGCAACCTTAGACATTTCACTAGTTGTGTGATGCTGGGCAAGTCACTTAACCCTATTTGCCTCAGCTTCCTCATCTGTAAAATGAGCTGGGGAAGGAAATGGCAAACCACTCCAGTATCTCTGCCAAGAAAACAACAAATAGGGTCATGTATAGTTGGATACAACTAAATGATAACAACAGAGTCCCTGCTAGAAGGGAAGAGATTAGATGTTGCTATGGTCAATATAGGAAACCAAGGTACTAGCTGGACTGAGAGATCTGACAACAAGGTCATTTGGGTTCTAAATCCTCACAGTTCAAAGGAGGGTTTAGAGATCAGGTTTTAGCATGCAGTAGGTAGGCACAAAGAGCATCATATTGTAGTCAGAAACATTAATAACAACAATATAATAAATGAAGAGAAGAAAAAGGTTTGCAAAGCATTACATATATCATATCTTTGGCTCTTCATAATAACCTTGTGAGGCAGGCACTACCATTTTATAGATTTGAAAGCTGAGGCTGAGAAAAGTTAAGTGGTTTGTTCAAGGTCACACAGCTAGTAAATGTCTGAAGTAAGATTTGAATTCGTGTTTTCCTGACTACAAGGCCAGTGCCTCATCCCTTAAGTTACCTAGCTGCCACCAATTAGAACTGACAGTGTATGGGGGCAGCTAGGTGGCACAGTGAATAGAGCACAAGCCCTGGAGTCAGGAGGACATGAGTTCAAATTTGGCCTCAGACACTTAACACTTACTAACTGTGAGACCTTGGGCAAGTCACTTAAACCCAATTGCCTTGCCTTCCTCCCTCTAAAAAAAAAAAAAGAAGAAAAAGAACTGACAATGTTCCTGAGGGCTACAAACTCTTGATAGCTTTAATGGTCCTTAGCTTATATTATTCTAATGCTTCAAAGCATACCTCCCAAATATCAGCTAGACTGACCCAGTCTCTAACTTGTGGATGGCCTGAGCTGAACAGAGCAGGCTACAGACAGGAAAGTCAAGAATCAAACAGAAGTCTAATTTCAAAGTGAGGGAAACAGCCTGCAAGCAAGGAGGGGATCTAGACACGTGTGCTGGGGCCCCTCCCCTAGGAGGGGGACCTGAAGCAGCTTAGGAAAATCTCAATGCTTATGCACTGAGCTGTAGCCCTGACAATAAGGGATAACAACAATGAGATAAGTTTGACTCATAGCAGGGCTTCATGACCAGAACGTGGTTACTTGTCTGGTGCTTGTCCAAGCTCAAAGAACACCCTGTGCTGGTCCAAGCAACACAACAATTATGTGATTTTGCCATAAGGTGAGATCATCCAGAGGGCAAGTGCAAAGGACTGTCGTTATGCTGCACACAGAGCACAGCCTGCTTGCTGGGCCTTAGCTCTAGAAAACATGGTGTCAAGGTTGGGAAGCTATGGCACTGCATGCAGGGGCAGGCTGGGAGGAGGTCTGACCAATGAAGGGGGCAAGTCATCCCACCAACCACAAGGGGACTACCAGGCCTTTCCCCAAAGGGCTGGGACTGAAAAGAGCAAGGTAAGAACAAAATGCAGGGCCCCTGTCCAGCACAGCAAATATACCTGGGACTACTACTCTATAGCCCAGAAATTTTTTTTAAAGAGCCCCTATCAGGACCTCCAAGGACCAGGATGGCAGAGTGAACCCAGCCTGCTCCAACCCCCTCCTCTGACCCTGAAAACATAGTAACTATTACCCCAGGACAAAACCCTCAACAGTAAAGGCTTGAGAACCCTAGAAGAAGGGTGTGGCTAGGGCCCTGCCTCAAAATGGGTAGAAAGCAGACTACAAAGACTCTGGAGTCCTACTATCCTCAGAGGGAGGAAACAAACTCAGAGGGAGACAATGTGCACTCCATACCCACAGCTGAAATATCAACAGGGAATAGGTCCCAAGCACAGAAAGCTCTCCTAGATGAGCTCAAAAGGAACTTTGAAAGCCAAATGAGAGAGATAGAAGACAAAATGAATAATTCTTTTAAAATCAAAATTGCAGAATTAGAAAAACATTATAATGAAGACAACAGCTCCTTAAAAAGAAAAGTGTATGATATGGAAAGAGAGCTCCAAAAACTAACCAAGGAAAATGATTTGCTAAAAACCAGAATCAACCAAATTGAAACAAATAACTCTATGAGGAACCAAGAATTAGTCAAACAAAACAAGAAAAATGAAAAATAAGAAAAAGAGGTAAAATATCTCAATGGAAAAATAAATGATCTAGAAAACAGATCCAGGAGAGATAACCTGAGAATCATAGGCCTACCAGAAAATTGTGATGAAAAAATGATGCTGGACAACATTCTCCAAGAGCTCATTAAGGAAAACTTCCATGAGATACTAGAATCTGAGGGTAAAATAGAAATCGAGAGAATCCACCGGACACCTGCTGAAAGAGATCCCAAACTGAAAAGTCCTCAAAATGTTGTGGCCAAACTCAAGAACTACCAAGTAAAAGAGAAAATACTTCAAGTGGCCAGAAAGAAACAATTCAAATATCAAGGAACCATGGTGAGGATTGCACAGGATTTGGCAGCCTCTACACTGAAACATCGGAGGCAGTGGAATTCAATTTTCCTCAAGGCAAAAGAGCTCGGGTTACAACCAAGGATCACATACTCAGCGAGATTGAGCATATTCTTCCAGGCAAAGAGATGGTCATTCAACGATATAACAGATTTCCAGACCTTTCTGATGAAAAAGCCAGAGCTCAATGGAAAATTCAACCTCCAACTACAAGATGCAAGAGTGACATAGAAAGGTAAACAAGGAAAACATGCACACACACACACACACACACACACACACACACACACACACATACACACCCCGCTATTTAATAAGAGCAAACTGTTTATAAACAAGTAGAGGGTATAAGTATAAATTATAGAAAATGAGGATTTAAAAAAAATCTTATTAAGGGCTACAAAGGGACTGCAATGGAAGAAGAGGAATGAATGAAGTGGAAAAGGGTAAATTATGCCACACAAAGAGGCATAAAAACAATATAGCAGAGGAAAAGAAGGGAGGCAGATGAGTATTATATGAGCTTTTTCTTCATTGGGTCTGGTGCAAGGGAGGGATAACAACCAGTTAAGCATAGGATTCTACGGAGAAGAGAAACAAAACGTATCATATTAGAGGGAAAAAGGAGATTCACATGAGGTTTGTTCCTGTCATTCTGAGTGTGAAGAATAAATAACATACTTCATTAAGTATAAAAATATCCTACAGGCAGTAGAAGGGGGAAAGGGCTATGAAAGGGTGGGTCGTTAGTAGGGAAGGAAGAAGTAAGGGGGAAGGGGAGAAAAAGGGAGGGGGGCTAAGGGAATACTGAAGGAGGCAGTGGTCAAAAGGAAAACTATTAAGGAGAGGAAGGGAGAAGGGGAGAAAAAATATAAGCATTAACAAGGGAGGGAATAGGATGGAGGGAAAGAAACAGATAATAATCATAACTGTGAATGTGAATGGAATGAACTCTCCCATAAAATGGAGACGGATAGCAGAATGGATTAAAAATCGTAATCCTACAATATGCTGTTTACAAGAAATACATCTGAAACAGAGGGATACACACAGGGTAAAGGTAAAAGGCTGAAGTAAAAAATATATCATGCCTCAGCTAAAGTAAAAAGAGCAGGGGTAGCAATCCTTATCTCAGATAAAGCAAAGGCAAAAATTGATCAAATTAAAAGATATAAGGAAGGAAACTATATCCTGCTAAAAGGCACCATCGAGGGGCGGCCAGGTAGCACAGTGAGTAAGAGCACCGGCTCCAGTGTTGTGAAGACCTGGAGATCGAATCCCGGGCTCAGACACTTAGCACCCACCCAGAAACACCTGGCCGTGTAACCTTGAGCAAGTTACTTAACCCCAATTGCTTAGGGGTGGCCAGGTGGCTCAGCGAGTAAGAGCACCAGCTCCAGTGTCGGGATGACCTGGATCAAATCTGGGCTCAGATACTCAGCACCACACCCAGCAATAACTGGCCGTGTAACCTTGAGCAAGTTACTTAACCCCGATTGCTTTAAAAAAAAATTAAAAAAAAAATAAAAGGCACCATCGAGAATGAAGCAATATCATTACTTAACATATATGCACCAAGTCATATAGCATCCAAATTACTAGAGGAGAAGTTAAGGGAATTAGAGGAAGAAATAAATAGCAAAACTATACTAGTAGGAGACCTTAATCTCCCCCTCTCTGACCTTGATAAATCCAACCTCAAACAAGAAAGAAATTAAGGAGGTGAATAGAATTTTAGAGAGGGTAGGTATGACAGATCTCTGGAGAAAACTGAATGGGCATAAAAGGGAATATACCTTCTTCTCAGTGGTACATGCCACATATACAAAAATTGACCATGTACTAGGGCATAAAAACCTCACAATTCAGTGCAGAAAGGCAGAAATAATAAATGCATCATTCTCAGATCATGATGCAATAAAAATCATAGGCAATAAAGGGTCATGGAAAGACAGACTAAAAACTAATTGAAAACTAAACAATTTTTTAAATTTATTTTAATTTATTTACTTTTAGTTTACAACATTCAGTTCCACAATTCTTTGAGTTCTGAATTTTCTCCCCCTCCTTCTCTTCCCCCCTCCTCCCCCATAGCAGTATGCAATCTGTTATAGGTTCTAAAAATACCTTCACATTAAATATTATTCAAATTATATGTAAGAATTATAACCTATAAAATGAACGAGAAAGAAGGAACAAAACAAAACAAAAAAGAGAGAGCAAGTAGTTTGCTTCACTCTGCATTCAGACTCCATAGTTCTTTCTCTTGATGTGTATAGCCCTTTTCATCATGAATCTTTTGGAGTTGTCTTATAGTGCTGCATTGCTGAGAGGAGCCCAGTCTATCAAAGTTAGTCATCACAGATATGATGTGTCTGTAATTTTTTAAAATTAATTTGTTTGTTTCCTTTTAGTTTAGAGGATTCAACTCCACAATTCCTTGAGTTTCACATTTTGTCCCCCTCCCTCCCCTCCCCCCATGGCAGAATATAGTCAAATATAGGATCTGTAAATACTTTCACATTATACATTAGTCAGGTTA
The DNA here is from genome assembly GCF_028583685.1 of Petaurus breviceps papuanus. Taxonomy (NCBI): domain Eukaryota; kingdom Metazoa; phylum Chordata; class Mammalia; order Diprotodontia; family Petauridae; genus Petaurus; species Petaurus breviceps. The sequence continues at coordinate 8,941,254 of NW_027185890.1, forward strand.
TAAAGACAGATTGCATCAGATGGAATGAAAAATGGTAAAGAGGACATAAAACCAAATAAGAGAAGGAAGAAGATCAGGTATTTTGCTTCCACCTGGATATAAACACAGTTCTCTCTAGTTCTTTCTCTGGATGCACATATTTCTCTCCATCCTGAGTCTTTTGGGATTGACTTATATCACTGCATTGCTGAGAGGAGTCCAGTCTATCAAAATTGGTCATTACACATACGTTGTGTCTGTAATTGTATACAAATTTCCCCTGGTTCTACTCTTCTCACTCAGCATCAGAAACGAAACAATTTAATCCTTAAAAATGAGTGGGTCAAACAAGAAATCATAGAAACAATCAGTAACTTCATTCAAGAGAATGACAATAATGAGACAACATAACAAAATTTGTGGGATACAGCAAAGGCAGTACTTAGGGGAAGTTTTATATCCCTGAGCATATACATGAATAAATTAGAGAAAAGAGAGGTAAATGAATAGGGCATGCAATTGAAAAAGCTAGAAAAAAATTGAAAATTCTCAAGTAAATCCTAAATTAGAAATTCTAAAAGCCAAAGGAGAGATTAATAAAATTGAAATTAACAAAACTATTGAATTAATAAATAAAACTAAGCGGGGTGGCCAGGTAGCACAGCGAGTAAGAGCACTGGCTCCAGTGTCGGACTAACCTGGAGATCGAATCCTGGGCTCAGACACTTAGCACCCACCCAGAAACACCTGGCCGTGTAACCTTGAGCAAGTTATTCAACCCCAATTGCTTAGGGGCGGCCAGGTGGCTCAGCGAGTAAGAGCACTGGCTCCAGTGTCGGGATGACCTGGATCAAATCCGGGCTCACATACTCAGCACCACACCCAGAAATAACTGGCCATGTAACCTTGAGCAAGTTACTTAACCCCGATTGCTTTAAAAAAATAAATAAATAAATAAATAAAACTAAGAGCTGGTTTTATGAAAAAAAAAACAAAAAAAAATTTGATAGACCCTTAGTCATTATGATAAAAAAAGAAAGAAGAAAACCAAATTATGAGTATCAAAAATGAAAAGGATAAACCTACCACCAATGAAGAGGAAATTAAAACCATAATTAGGAATTATTTTCCCCAGTTGTATGCACATAAATTTGACAATCTTAGTGAAATGGATGAATATTTACAAAAATATAGGTTGCCCAAATTAACTGAAGAGTAAGTAAATTACTTAAATAACCCCATCTCAGAAAAAGAAATAGAACAAGTCATCAGTGAACTCCCTAGGAAAAAATCTCCAGGGTCAGTTGGATTTACTAGTGAATTCTATCAAACATTTAAAGAACAATTGATTCCAATACTCTACAAACTATTTGGGAAAATTAGTGAAGAAGGAGTCCTACCAAATTCTTTTTATGACACAAATATGGTACTGATACCTAAATCAGGAAGAGATAAAACAGAGAAAGAAAATTATAGACCTCTCCCTCATGAATATAGATGCAAAAATTTTAAATAAAATATTAGCAAAAAGACCACAGCAACTTATCACAAGAATAATACACTTTGATCAGGTAGGATTTATTCCAGGAATGCAAGGGTGGTTTAATATTAGGAAAACCATCACTACAATTGATCATATCAACAATAAAACTAGCAAAAACCACATGATTATCTCAATAGATGCAGATAAGGCTTTTGATATAATACAACATCTATTCCTATTTAAAAAAACACTAGAAAGAATAGGAATCAATGGAGCCTTCCTTAAAATAATTGGTAGCATCGATTTAAAGCCATCAGCAAGTATTATATGTAATGGGGAGAAGCTAGAAGCATTTCCAATAAGATCAGAGGTGAAACAAAGATGTCCGCTATCACCCCTCTTATTCAATCTGGTACTAGAAATGTTAGCAGAAGCAATTAGAGAAGAGAAAGAAATCAAAGGAATCAAATCAGGCAAAGAAGAGACCAAGCTATTACTCTTTGCAGATGATATGATGATATACTTAGAGAATCCTAGAGAATCAAGTAAAAAACTACTTGCGACAATACATAAATTTGGCAAAGTTGCAGGATATAAAGTAAACTCACATAAATCCTTGCCATTTCTGTATATTTCTAATGAAATTTAACAGCAAGATATAGAAAGAGAAAACCCATTTAAAGTTACTGTAGACATTATAAAATATTTGGGCATCTACCTGCCAAAACAAACCCAAGACCTAATGAACACAACTACAAAACACTTTTCACACAAATAAAGTCAGATCTAATGAATTGGAAAGACATCAGTTGCTTGTGGCTGGGTCAAGCTAATATAATGAAAATGGCAATTTTACCTAAACTAAATTATATATTTAGTACCATACCAATCGGTTTACCAAAAAACTACCTTATGGAGCTAGAAAAAATAATAACAAAATTCATTTGGAAGAACAAAAGGTCCAGAATATCAAGGGAATTAATGAAAGGAATGCTAGGGATGGTGCATTAGTTATACCAGATTTTAATCTGTATTATAAAGCAGCAGTCCTCAAAACTACTTGGTACTGGCTGAGGGACAGAGTAGTGGATCAATGGAATAGATTGGGTACACGAGACTCAGCAGTCAATGACTATGGTAATCTACTGCCTGATAAACCCAAAGACCCCAGTTTTGGGGATAAGAACTCATTTGACAAAAACTGCTGGGAAAACTGGAATATAGTGTGGCACAAAATGGGCATAGACCATTATCTAACACCATATACCAAAATCAAGTCTAAATGGGTTCATGATCTAGGTATAAAGAGTGATACTCTAAGCAATCTGGGAAAGCAAGGAATAGTTTACCTGTCAGATTTGTGGAGAGGGGAAGACTTTATGACCAAACAAGAATTACATGGCAGTATAAAATGCAATATGGATATTTTTTTCCTTTTTTTTTCAAATGCTTCATTAACTTCTGATTTACATCATTCATTTCCGCCAGATTTTGAGTTACAAATTTTCTCCCTGTTTTTCCCCTATCCACCACCCCAAAATAGCAGTCCCACAGGATATCCCCTCCTCCAATCTGCTCTATCCCATAATTTCTCCCATACCCCTTTCGAATTTTAAATTCAAATATATATATATATTTGAATTTAAAACTTTGAATTCCAGATTCATTCCTTCCTCCCTTGTCACCCACCCTTACTGGGAAGATAAGCAGTTCAGTATAGGTTGTACATGTGTGGCTAATGCAAAACAATAACAGTAGATATATTGTAAAAGACTGACTATATTTCCCTCCGTCCTATCCCACCTCCCACTTGTTCTATTCTCTACTTTGATCTGGTCCCTTTTCAAAAGTGGGTGCTTCCAACTTCCCTTCCCCCCAGCCTGCCCTCCCTTCCATCATCCCCCCTCTCATACCCTTCCCCCCTACTCTCCTGGAGGGTGAGATACCCTGTTTAGTGTATATTTCATTCCCTCCTCAAGCCAAATTCAATTTTTTGCCTTCCTATTCTTCCTCTCCATTGTAACCATTGTCCTTTGCCTTTTCTGTATGACATAGTTTACCCCAATCTGTCTCTCCCCATCTCCTCTCATTATATTCCTCTCTCACCTCTTAATTTCACCTTTTAAGTACCATCCCTTCCTGTTAAATTGGTCCTGTGCCCTCTATCTATGTATACCTGTAAACATATATACACACATTCACATATGTATTCATATGCCCACATGCCCTCATATATAGACATATACATATATATTTTATTCCCTTCAACTACTGAGAAAAGTTTCATAAGTTACAATTATTGTTTTTCAATGTAGGAATGTTAATAGTTCAAATTTGATAAGTTCCTTATGATTTCTTTTTCCTGTTTACCTTCTCATGCTTCTCTTGTCTCCTGTATCTGAATGTCAAATTTTCTGTTCAACTCTGATTTTTTCAGCAAGAATGCTTGAAAATCCTCTATTCCACTGAATGACCATATTTTCCCCTGAAACATGATACTCAGTTTTGCTGGGTAGGTCACTCTTGGTTTTAATCCCAGCTCCTTTGCCCTCCGGAATATCACATTCCAGGCCCTTCGATCCCTCAGTGTAGAAGCTGCCAGATCCTGGGTTATCCTGATTGTGTGTCCACAATATTCAAATTATTTCTTCCTGGCTGCTTGTAATATTCTGTCCTTAATCTGGGAATTCTGGAACCTGGGTATAATATTCCTAGGAGTTTTCTTTTTGGGATCTTTTTCAGGAGGTGATCGGTGGATTCTTTCAAACTCTATTTTGCCCTCTGGTACTAAAACATCAGGACAGTTTTCTTTGAGAACTTCCTGGAGGATGATTTCTAGGTTCTTACTTTGATCATGGCTTTCAGGTAGTCCAATAATTTTTAAATTATCTCTCCTGGATCTATTTTCCAGGTCAGTGTTTTTTTCCCATGAGATATTTCACATTGCCTTCTATTCTTTCATTTGTTTGGATCTATTTAACAGCATCTTGATTTCTCATAAAGTCATTAGCTTCCATTTGTTCCAATCTAATTCTGAAACAATTATTCTCCTCATTGAGCTTTTGAGATTCTTTTTCCATCTGGCAAATTTGGCTTTTAAGGCATTCTTCTCCTCATTGCCTTTTTGAGCTTTTTTTGCCATTTGAGTCAGTGTGTTTTTTAAGGTGTTACTTTCCTCAGTGAGGCTGTTGACGCTCATTTCATAATTTTCTTGCATTGTTTTCATTTCTCTTCCCAATTTTTCCTGCACTTCTCTTATCTGTTTCTTAAGGTCCTCTATGACCTGTAACCAGCTCATATTTTTCTTTGAAGCTTTTGGTGCAGTAGCTCCAACTTCACTGTCTTCCTCCTGTTTCATGCTTTGCTCATTTTGTCCCCAAAATAAGAGTCTAACGTTGGAATCTTCTGTCTGCTTTGTTTTGTTTGCCTGGTCATGTCGCCCCTCAGTCACTTGAACCCTGGTCTTTTTTCCATAGTAGTACTCTGCCACCAGACAGGGGAACTTTCGTCCCAAATGCCGGGGCTTTTCTCAGCTGCTGGAGGTATTAGATGGGTGCCCTCTCTGAGGTCTCCACATGCTGTGGTAAGCTGAACACATACCCAAGGACCTCCACCCTAGACTGCAATCCAGATCCAAGCAGGTTAAAACAAGAACGATTATGCCTCAGACTGGTGCTTGGTCCCTCTACAATCTGCAGGCCAGGAGCTGAAGCTGCCACATGGTGCTGGCTGGCTGTGCAGGCATCTCAGCGGCTTCTCTCCCTGGGGGCAAAAGCCATGCACTCCCACTTACTGGGTCCCAAAGTCCAGACTGCACTGACCTCTCACTTTGTCTTTCACATCTATGTGTTGATTATTCTGGAAAAGGTCACAGCTGCTGCTGATCTGGAGTCTCTGGCTGGCAGCTGGTCAGGCCCGCCCTGGGGCTAAAGCCTTGGCATGGGGCTGGGCTTGGCTCCCATAGCGCTGCGCTGGCTGATTCCTGCTGGCCTGCCAGGCTGTCCTCAGCAGGAGGTTAGCTTCTCTGTGTCATTTTGTGGATTCTGCCACTCCAAAGTTTGTTTAGAGTCCCCTTTTTACATGGATTGGGGAAGGTGGAAGCCAGAGCAACAGGGAAGTCCTGCTTCTAATCCACCATCTTGGCTCTGCTCCCCAATATGGATAATTTTGATTACATTAAACTGTAAAGCTTCTGTACAAACAAAGCCAATATAACCAGTATTAAGAGGGAAGTGGAAAATTGGGAAAGAATTTTTACAACCTGTGTCACTGATAAAGGACTCATTTCTAAAATATACAGAGAATGAGTCAAATCTATAAGAATACAAGTCATTCCCCAATTGATAAATGGTCAACGGATATGAACAGGCAGTTTTCAGAGGAAGAAATTAAAGATATTTATAGGCATATGAAAAAATGCTCTAAATCACTATTGATTAGAGAAATTCAAATCAAAACAATTCTGAGGTACCACATCTCACCAGTCAGATTGGCTAAGATGACAAAACAGGAAAATGACAAATGCTGGACAGGATGTGGACAAATTGGAACACTAATGCATTGCTGGTGGAGTTGTGAACTGATCCAACCATTCTAGAAAGCAATCTGGAATTATGCCCAAAGGGCTATAAATAATTTCATACCCTTTGACCCAGCAATACCACTTCTAGGGTTGTATCCCAAAGAGATCATAGAAGTGGGAAAAAGACCCATATGTACAAAAATATTTATAGCAGCTCTTTTTTGTGGTAGCAAAGAACTGAAAATTAAGGGGGTACCCATCAATTGGGGAATGGCTGAACAAGTTGTGGTATATGCATGTTGTGGTATATGCATATTATGGAATACTATTGTGCAATAAGAAACGAGGAGGAGATGGACTTCATATTTACCTGGAGAGGCTTTTACGAACTGATGCTGAGTGAGAAGAGTAGAGCCAGGAGGAATTGTACACAATTACAGACACAATGTATGTGTGATGACCAACTTTGATAAACTGGACTCTTCTCAGCAATCCAGAGTCATAAGTCTCATGATGGAGAGAGATGTGTACATCCCTACCTGCCCTTTTTCGTTTTCTTGTTTGGTTTTGTTTCCTCTTTCCCATTCTTCATTCCATCTGTTACAATCCTTCTTTATAACCTGACTAATGCCTAATGTGAAAGTATTTGCAGGTCCTATACTTGATTGTATGCCACCATGGAGGTAGAGGGGGGAGGGAGAGAAAATTTGAAACTCAAGGAATTGTGGTAATGAATCTTGTAAACTAAAAGTAAACAAATTAAAAAAGACCCAAAAAAAACCCCAGTGGTTTCTCCTAATATCTTGACACAAGCATAGAAGGATCTGATACCTAGGACCTTCTTCTTGTGTTGAATCAACAATACTGTCTGATAGAGCTTCCAATAGATGTCAGTCTGGACAACAAGATATGACCACCAGTCAGGAAAGTCATTAGCTGACCAGATGTTGATTGATACCTTAACCAGCCAGATGTATAGGTGGGAATAGGGAGAAGGGATGTTGTCTTCCCTTTGCCCCTTGACTAATTTCTGGGATTCTAGTAAGACAAGGATAACTGCTCCTACTCTGTAGTAAAGTAGCAAATAAAAAAGCAAGCACTCTTATTTTTTTTCTCCTCTTAAAAATTTGATTATTTGTTGATTTTATGGTTTAGATGTTTTAGAAAACTGGATACAGATGGAGAAGGTGACTTGAAGATGGTAATGAAACTGGAGATGTTTGAGGCAGGCAAAATGAGGACAACTGAAGGGGAGTTACAGTTCTATTTTTAAAAATATTTTAACTTGATCTTGGGAGGTGGAGCCAAGATGGCGGAGTAGAAGCACGACCTTCCCACGGCTCTGGCTTCCACCCTCCCCAATCCATGTAAAAAGGGTACTCTAAACAAACTTTGGAGCTGCAGAACCCACAAAATGACACAGAGAAGCTAACCTCCCGCTGAGGACAGCCCGGCAGGCCAGCAGGAATTGGCCAGCGCAGCTGAGCCCAGCACCACACCGAGGCTTTAGCCCCAGGACGGGCCTGACCAGCCGCCAGCCAGAGGGACTCCAGATCAGCAGCAGCTGTAGCCCTTTCCAGATTTATCAATACATAGATGCGAAGGACAAGGTGAGAGGCCTGGGCAGTCTGGACTTTGGGACCCAGGAAGTGGGAGTGCGTGGCTTTTACCCCCGGGGCGAGAAACTGCTGAGATGCCAGCACAGCCTGCCAGCACCACGTGGAGGCTTCAGCTCCTGGCCTGCAGAGTGTAGGGGTAATAGCTCTTGCTTTAACCTGCTTGGATCTGGATTGCACTCTAGGGTGGAGGTCCTGGGGTGTGTGTCCAGCTTGCCAGAGCATGTGGAGACCTCAGAGAGGGCACCCATCTAATACCTCTGGCAATTGAGAAAATCCCAGCGTTTGGGACGAAAACTCCCCTGTCTGGTGGCAGAGTCCTACTGTGGCAAAAAGCCCAAAAGTCAAATAATTGAGTGGCAAAATGAGCAGGCAGAGGAAACAAAGCAGACAGAAGATTCCAACATTACACTCCTATTTTGGGGATAAGAAGGAGCAAGGCATGGAACAGGAGGAAAACAGTGAAGTCAGTACTACTGCACCAAAAGCTTCAAAGGAAAATACAAGCTGGTTACAGGCCATAGAGGACCTTAAGAAGCAGATAAGAGAAGTGGAGGAAAAATTGGGAAGAGAAATGAGAACAATGCAAGAAAATTATGAAATAAAGCCTGACTGAAGAAAATAATACCTTAAAAAACAGACTGACTCAAATGGCAAAGGAGGCTCAAAAAGGCAATGAGGAGAAGAATGCCTTAAAAGCCAAATTTGCCAGATGGAAAAAGAATCTCAAAAGCTCACTGAGGAGAATCATTGCTTCAGAATTAGATTGGAGCAAATGGAAGATAATGACTTTATGAGAAATCAAGATGCTGTCAAACAGATCCAAACAAATGAAAGAATAGAAGGCAATGTGAAATATCTCATGGGAAAAACCACTGACCTGGAAAATAGATCCAGGAGAGATAATTTAAAAATTATTGGACTACCTGAAAGCCATGACCATAGTAAGAACCTAGAAAGCATCCTCCAGGAAGTTCTCAAAGAAAACTGCCCTGATGTTTTAGAACGAGAGGGCAAAATAGAGGTTGAAAGAATCCACCGATCACCTCCTGAAAAAGATCCCAAAAAGAAAACTCCTAGGAATATTATACCCAGGTTCCAGAATTCCCAGATTAAGGACAGAATATTACAAGCAGCCAGGAAGAAACAATTTGAATATTGTGGAAACACAATCAGGATAACCCAAGATCTGGCAGCTTCTACACTGAGGGATCGAAGGGCTTGGAATGTGATATTCCGGAGGTCAAGGGAGCTGGGATTAAGACCAAGAGTCACCTACCCAGCAAAACTGAGTATCATGTTTCAGGGGAAAATATGGTCATTCAGTGGAATACAGGACTTTCAGGCATTCTTGCTGAAAAAACCAGAGTTGAATAGAAAATTTGACATTCAGATACAAGAAGCAAGAGAAACATGAGAAGGTAAACAGGGAAAAGAAATCATAAGGAACTTATCAAAGTTGAACTATTAACATTCCTACATGGAAAAACAATAATTGTAACTTATGAAACTTTTCTCAGTAGTTGAAGGGATTAGAAATATATGTGTATATATGTATATATATATATATATATATGTCTTTATATGAGGGTATGCGGGCATATGAATACATATGTGAATGAGTGTATATACGTTTACAGGTATACAGAGATAGAGGGCACGGGACCAATTTAACAGGAAGGGATGATACTTAAAAGATGAAATTGAGAGGTGAGAGGAGTATAATGAGAGGAGATGGGGAGAGACAGATTGGGGCAAACTATCTCATACAGAAGAGGCAGGGGAAAATGGTTGCAATGGAAGGGAAGAATAGGAGGGCAGAAGGGAATGGGTCAATCTTATTCCTATTGAATCTAGCTTGAGGAGGGAGGGAAATACACACTAAATAGGGGATCTCACCCTCCAGGAGAATGGGGGGGAAGGGGATGAGAGGGGGGATGATGGAAGGGACAGCAGGCTGGGGGGGAGGGAAGTTGGAAGCACCCACTTTTGAAAAGGGACAGGATCAAAGTAGAGAATAGAACGGGTGGGAGGGAAATGTAGTCAGCCTTTTACAATATATCTACTATGTTATTGTTTTGCATTAGCCGCACATGTACAACCTATACTGAACTGCTTGTCTCCCCAGTGGGGGTGAGTCGCAGGGGGGGAAGGGAATAAATCTGGGACTGAAAGTTTTAAAATCAAATATTCAAATATATATAAAAAAATATTTTAACTGAATTTTTTTTCTTTTTTTGCTTACTTTTATATTTTGTGATACTTAATTGATGTTCTACAAAGAACTATTATCAGCCAGTAGATTTACAGAAGGAACTGCAAGCTTTGTATCTGCAACCAAACTTTAGACTTTATTCCTGCAGAGCTCTAGATCCTAAATTATTTTTCTTTGCTTAAAAAAAAAAATTTTGCCCATGTAATGGGATAGACTGACTCAGGATGATCCCCTGTTAATCTTTGTTTGGTGTTGGAAAGAAATGAGACACCCATAGGTCATTCAACAGCTAGCAAAAGGAGGTTTTCTTAGCTATAAGATAGAAAAGATACAAGTATACTTCAGCATTTATATTCATTATAGATGAACCCCCAGTCTTGACCTCCATATGGAAAAGTATCTGGTTAGCAGGGCATGATACAGCAAACAATATGGCTTCAGATTATCTGCCAAAGGACCAACTTGAACAAAGTGGGCCTTTTCATTCCCAGTACGCCAGGAGCTCTTAACCTCTTTTATGCTAAGATCTTCATGGCAATTTAGTGAGGCTTATGGACTCCTTCTTAGATTAATATTTTTAAATAACTGAAGGAAATTATAAATTTCACTTGTTTTTCAGTCATTATCAGTTAGATCTGATTCTTCCAGACCCCATTTGGGGTTTTCTTGACAAAGATACTGGAGTGGTTTGCCATTTCCTTCTCCAGCTCATTTTACAGGTGAGGAAACTGAGGCAAACAGGGTTAAGTGACTTGCCCAGGGTCACACAGCTAGAAAGTGTCTGAAGTTGGATTCATACTCAGGTTTTCCTGACTCCAGGCCCAGATCTCTATTCTCTTTTAATATCTAGGTGTGAAAACCTATCCTTTTCCCAACCGAGTTCTGCCATGTTAGTATGACCAGAGGCCATCAGAAAGCTGTGATAAGGGAGGCACAGCTTAAGCCTTAGTCCCTGAGACAAATCAAATTCTATTGTTTTGTTACCTTTTAACAAGAAAGCTATCCTAACCCACATGTACAGGAGCCAGTACTCAGGTAGTTAGTGATCTTGTCACTCCCCACACCTTTGTGGCAAGGTATGAAGGGATATAATGAGCTCTTGGTAGTTAACATCTGTGTGCTGTTAGTTATTGTGGGTAAGATCAAATGGAAATCTTTGCAATTACATGAACTTAAAAATAGCGAGTACGCAGTAGGGTGAAAGATATTTCTTCTGGAGAGGAAGGAGACCAGAGTACTTCATTTTACCATGTCTCCTTACAATGATCTTGCATGGCTTATAAAGAAGGTAGATGGTGCTTGGCATCTTCTGGTGGTCTACAGGAAGCTGAAGGAAGTCATCATGCCCAGCCCTACGAATGCTCATGACCTTGTCAGTGTGGGAAACTGGGTATCCCAGAACCAGGGTAAGTGTTAATGGGATTATTGACCTCACCAACACTTCTTTTCTTTATTCCTGTGACTGAAACCAGTCAAGAGCTTTCACTTGGGAAAAAGTCAAGTATGACTTAATAATCCTTACCTAGGGCTACCTGAACTCTCCCTCATATTGCCACATTCTGATAGGCAGAGACATGAAAGAGGCTTTCTTTCCTGAGGGCACTGATGTGTACCATTGTACTGAGAAAGAATGTAGACCAAGCTGGATGAGAACACAGTGGATCAGGCCCTAGATCAGATGGTGCCCTTGCAAGGGACATGTCTCTCTACAACCTAAAAAGGAAGCCTAGAGATTTATTAGAATCTGGGGGTTTGGGAGAATTCACATTCTCTATCTGGGTATCCTGATGGCCCCTACTTACCAAGGCACTTTGAAGTCAATCTGTTTTGAAGGAGACCCAGAAGTAGCTGTGTCTCTTGAAGATCTAAAGCAGGCCATCCAGCAGCTCAAGGTCCCTGTTCATTAAGGCCAGGCTGTATGGAGTTTTTGGCAGGCACAAGGGGGGAGCCAATATAAGTGGCCACTATATTTCTGGAGCTTCCAGTTTCCCAAAGCAGTCACTTATTATACCACTGAAAAACAGTTGATAAACTGTTCCTGGGTCCTAGTTTCTACTGAATAGAGATGGTGTAGGATTGTATAATTACCCTTTGTCTAGAATTGACAATTGTGAGTTGGATGATACAAAAAAGTTCCTATAATAAGATGGTTAGGGCCTCTATTATTAAACATAAATGATATTCAAAATTGTGTTTACCTGAGCCCCTCCAATGTCAGGGCCCTTCACAAACAGGTTATGATTATGCCAGAATGGAAGTGTCCGGTCCAGACCTTGACACTCTACCTCCTCTGCTAACCTAATGGACTCTTCTCTCTTTCCCATATGAATCTGACTCCAGAGGAATAATATTTTGCCTGATATATTTTGCCATAGCTCTATCCACTAGGAGAGAGGCACATGTAAGTGGACTTCATTAACCTGTCAATGGAGGATGTGCTAGAGAATGGGAGTCCCGGAAATTCCTCCCAGTGGGCTGAGCCATATCTTGTATTCTATGGCATATGAGATAGACTTGAGGAATGGGGCAGAGGAGATCTTCAAGTACACTGATTCTTAGAAAGGAATCAGTTCTGGTCATATGTTCTGGGGCCTGGAAAAAATAAGACTGGATAATCAAAGGTCCTTCCCTTTGGGATCAGGACTAATGGAGAAAATTTGTCAATGCCTTCCACTGTAAATCATTATTTGAAGGGTATATCAGAAGTTCTCCAAGATATGATATGTGCCACTACACTAAATAACCAGATTGGAGCCATTATAAGAGTGATAGAGTTTGAAGATTGGGTCCATTACTAACCTGGACACAAGAGCTGTGATTCCATGTTGTGCTGGGTGTGGGATCACATGATCTAACTAAGGATGAGACCAGCTGGTTAAAACTCCTGACCAACTAGGCTCTAGTCCCAATTGAAAGAACCACCTGTTCTGTGTTCCACAACCTGTCCCCAAATGACAGATTGATCCCCTTACCCAATCTCAGTCAAGAGGTTTGTTCCTGCTAATCAACAGCTGAATCATCATACTTCTGTCTTCACAGTAGATGCCCCACCTCCCAGCAACTATTTCTTTTACAAATCAATGCCACCCTAGGAAGTAGAAGGGCTCTCTGGTCTAATCATGGATCCAGTCTCTGGCCTTTCTTTATTTTTCCACTGCCACTGAGTTCATCGGGCTTCAAGAACCTTGCCCCCTCAAAGGATTTCATATGTACATCCAGGGAAAATAGTTCAGACCCCTGTCAATGAGCACACTTCCTTTCCTCTGGGATGGTCTGTACAATTGCTTACCAGAATGGGCTTTGGGGTGGGTGAGTGGGAACAAGAGGTGGTAATGTTGGGAAGTAGCTTGCTTTCTAATATTTTGAGAGATTAAACTAACACATATGGAACTTACTTTCCTGGAAGAAAGGAGAAACTCCTAGTCTACTTGTTGGTAATCCTGACTCCCTAGATGGTGAGGAAGAGTTCTTTTTTAGTCCTTGAGGAAGAAAGGAGACAGGCCTCTGAGGGGAAAAGATTTGACATCATTCCCCTGGTGAGGCTCCCAAGAAGGGTGTGGGGATATTTGACAGGTGAGCCAGGGACACTGAGTGGGTGGAGAGACCCTTGGTGTAAATCTAATCATCAGGATAGGTCAGATACAAGCAGCTTATAAGCTCTTAGCCTCTTTACTACAGACGAACCTGATATCTGATGATGTATGCCAGAGGTGGCCATCATTTCTGCTGTGGTGCTTAGGCTCCTGGCACTGCTTATCATCACTGTCTTACATCAAGGGGACTCACTGCGCAGTGCAAAAAACTGGCGTCACCGAAGTATACAGAACAGATCGCTGAGATTCCTGAAATGAAGTTTCTCATTTGCTTATGGACATAAAAAGCCTCACTTGTGTGAAGTTGGAGGCTTTTAATGACCTGCATTGGTTGTTTTTCTTTTTAAAATGTAAAACCCCACATAGCCAACCTTTAAGGCTTTATTGGAAATGTGTAGTCATTTTGATGAACTGACTCACTGGTATAAATGCACTCAGTGTTTGTTTGTTGTATCTGCTTTATTTGCTGCCTGGGAAGCAGATATATCTTCTTTCCCTCTGGTTTGCCAGCTTTCCCTTAGCAGGAAGTTGATTATATATATAGGCAAAGGCCTATTTATTTACTTACATATTCAATCAATAAGCATTTATTGTTGGGAGTAAAGAGGTGGGGCAAGTGGAAGTGAATTGATATATAACTGCTATGCTATTTATTTTTTGGTTTAAATATTGAAGCTGGCACATTCTAGATCCAATTATGTGCCATGATTTAGGTACTACATTTCATTTCTCTGTTTTTGGTTCTTGGATGTTTCATGAATCTCTTCACTGGATCTCTACCTCAAAGCATCCCAGAATTTCCTTAGGAAGAGATATTTTAAATGTTATTCCTTTGTCCAGAGAGAGGGAGAAAGGTTTCTCCTGCCTTTCCTGCTTCCTATACCCTGTTCTGGCATGGCAAGATTATGTGATCCAGTTATTCAGCTTCATCCCATTCCTATCCCTCTAATATCCAGATTTCAGAAAAGTAAATTATGGGATGATTGTTTAGTTGAAGGTCTATCTTGATTTACAAAAGAAAATTCTTGCTTCACCACAGCAACTAAAGCTATACAGAAAAATATAAATGAATGTCAGTTTGCTGATAGAATGGCTAGAGTTAAGTGAGTTAGTTGGGGATGTTTTCATATTGAATTTGAGTTTTCACCAGTGTTTTGAAGGAAGTGAAGGGGCAGAGTTTGGAAGATAGTATGCTATATTTCAAATCCTCACCTTTTTAAGCTCAAAAATGGTAGGAATCCAATTTGACTAAATATAGCAAATCAGGGATGAAAGAAAGGAATTTTGTTCTATTTTGTTCCCCCAAATAGTTAGGGGATTCATAAAAATGTAAGCAACTTGTGGGACTTCTAGCTAGGCCTTGAGATTTCCCAAATTAGGCAGTTCCCCAATGCTCCTATATGACTTTAGATTCCCAGCAAAAATTTTTCCAAAGTCCTTTTATTTATGTGTGGATCATGTTTCATTCTTTGATTTTAAGTTGGAAGTATTCAGCAAAGGGCAATTTAATAGGAAGTCCTTTATAGCTATCAATCAATCAACTAACATGTAATTTATTAAGTGCTCACTATGTTCCAGGCACTGTGCTCCTAGGTAATGAGGATAAAAAGACAAAAACAAAACAGTCCCTTACCAGTGGGGTTCATGTTTACATTTTTATTGGCATGCCTATTTGTAATTTTTGATCATATCATTATTTTATTTTTACATGACCTTCATTTCCAAATATACCTCTTTCCTAACCCCTGTTTGATGAATCATCACTTGTGACAAAGATTTAAAAAGACAGAAAAAGTTCAGCCAAACTAACCAACACGTTAGTCATGACTGGTAGAGTATACAATAGTCCACACATATAGTTCCCCTGTATTTTTGAAGAGAGAAGGGAACATAGTCTCAATTCTTCTGGGAGGCCAGGCTTGTTCATTTTATAATTGAAGTGTTCAGTGACTTTTTTAGTTGTTCTTTACACTGACACTGTGGTATTATCATATTTTTATAGGGTTTTGATTATTCCACTCTGAAATCAGTTCATAAAAATCTTCCCATGCTTCTCTGAATTCTTCATATTTGGTTTTTTTCCTATGTGGCATGGTCATATTCTCATTTATGTACCACAATTTGTTTAGACCTTCCCTAATCAATGAGCACCAAAAATTGTCTCCAATTTTTTGCTACCACAAAAAAAGAATATTTTGGTACTTCTGAGACCTTTCTGTCATTGACTTCCCCCATGGGGTATGTATACCTAGCAGTCAAATCTCTTATTTAAGGGGTATAGACATTTTAGTCACTTCTTTAACATAATTCCAAGCTATCATCCAGAATATATGAACCTTGGCTCTACCAACAAGGTACCTGTCTTTCTGTTGTGTTCCCCTGCCTCCACCTCCAGCACTGTTTCCACTTTTTGTCACTTTTGCCAATTTGCTGGGTGTGTGGTGAAACTTTAGAGTTGTTTGGATTCGCATTTTTCTTGTCATTAGTGATTTGGAGCAATCTTTTATATGGTTGTTAATTGTCTGCAATTTATTTGAGAACAATTTGCTCATATCCTTTGAGCACTTATCTATCCCCCTTATCCCTCCCAAAAAATCCCCACACATTTTCATCAGAGTAAAATTAAGTTATAATGATTACCAGGGTAAGCCTGAAGGAAAAAGAAGTTACAAAAGATAAATGGAGGTGTGAGTGTGGTCTGGAGGGTGAGAAAGGCTTACTTAATGAGACTTATTTAATGATGATGAAGGGGAATGGTGGTTATGGGCTGAATGTATTATAAGAACTTCAAGTCTTACTAGTTGGGTGCCCTGCTTCCTTTTCCTCGGGGCTGCCTACTTGAACCACTGCCCATGGTTTCTCTCCCCCTTGAAGTATTGTTCTTCCCACTCAAAGATTCCATCAGTTAACTCTATTACTTATTAATGAAAACCAAGATTCTGTCTGGTCTCTAAATTTTGTTGATCACAACAAAATGTAACTTTAAATATTTTTAACTGTTAAGCTCACTTTGCCCCTACTTCAACCCCTCCCTCCCATCTTATTAACATAGCTGGAGAGGAGAGAAGGATATATATATACACACATGTATATGGATATATATAAAGCTTTTTGAAAAATTCATCGTCCTCTGATTAATGACTTTTCTCCTTTATCCTATCTCCTTAAACAAAACTACTTATCCAAATGATTGGCATAAACTCTTCTCTCTTCGAAACAATCCATTTGGGACGGCCAGGTAGGTAGCACAGCGAGTAAGAGCACCGGCCCCAGAGTCGGGATAACCTGGGATCAAATCCAGGCTCAGACACTTAGCACTCACCCAGAAACACCTGGACGTGTAACCTTGAGCAAGTTACTTAACCCCAATTGCTCAAAAAAAAAAAAAAAGAGACAATCCATTCGTTCACACTAAAATATATTTATGTTACTATTAAAGTAACATAATTGTTTCTTTAATCTGTTTCTTGGCTACCTAGCATTTCACTATTCTAGTTGGCTCTTTTAATATCAGATCATGGAAATGTCATTTGAAATACATCAGTATTGAAGTGTTTAAGCCTAATTTAGCAAGCTTAGCTCATGATTCATTGATTTCCTTATAATATGATCATAGCATTGTGATTCTGTAATTCTATGATGCCTACCAATCAACCAACAATCATTTAAGTGCCTACTCTGCACAAGGGTATACTGCCAAAAACCAAAAGCTAGTGTTTGGACATGTAACAGGAATATTCACATACTGAAACTAGGTGTCATCTCTGGGCCTGGAAGTAGGAAAATCTGAGTTTTCCAGCCTCAGATACTTACTAGGTGGTTGACCCCTGATAAAGTCACTTAAAATTTGTCTGCCTCAATTTTCTCAACTGTGAAACGGGAACAGTACCTGCTTCCCAGGGTTGTTGTGAGAATCAAGTGAGATATTTATTAATCTCTATGCTTTTCTTTCCTTCCTTTCTACAAGAAAATAACCTATAAATCACTGTGTGTTTTTAAAGGTCACCTCCTCTTCATGTAAATAAAACTAACTTAATGACAATCTTTGCTAACTTTTTTTTTATGTCCTGCAAACATTCCCACATTGCCTTTGTCTAAGGAGTGAGAATTGTCTTAGGGATATGCTACTCATTTCTCTTCTTCAGTCACTGGTGAGGCTTAAATTTCTCTGAGTATACAAATGGAGAAATCTCTTAGGATCTCTCTTAGCAGCTCTCAGTTGTTCAGGAATAGTGTCTAGTGTCCCCCTCCTGGGTCATGGGCTTGTCTGAGGAGCCTGTGCTTGGCTTGGGACTGGGGCCTTAAACTATGTACTGAAGCTACAGGATGTAGCCGAATTTTTTCATTATGCTGCTGGATGCTGACATAACAATGGGAAGAGCCATTTTGTACTACTAAGGTCAGAGAAGAGAAGAGGTGACAGAAATGAGCAAGAATGGTTTCTCTTCCCTTCCTCCACTTGTCCTTCAACCTTAACCATGGTTCCTTTTCTACTTCAGTCACTGTACATACATATCTACTCTTGACTATCAGAACCTTGAACCACCAGTCTATTAAAAAACAACAACAACGTGGAACAAGACATACATTTTTGGATACAGCCAGGGTGGGAACTTTTTGTTTTTGTTTGACTATGTATATTGATTACAAAGCTTTTGTTTTTCCTTTTCTTATTTTCCCAATGAGAGGGTGGTGACAGTGTTGACAAAATAGCGATGATAATAAAAACAATAAAGAGGGCCATTGAAATGCTTTTAAAAAAATACTTTTTTTAAAAGAAAGGAACAGAAGAAAGTCAAGAAGGAAAGAGATTAAGTAGGACCGCATGATAAAAAAAAGTTACACATTGCATTATATATTTAAAAAGAGAAGTTAGCTGAATGCAATTTCAATTTCTTATAAAGCATCTTTTTCTGTTCTACTTTGTATATGGTAATGCTTATTTTATTTGGTGTTTGTTAAGTTCAGAGTATAAAACATTAGATTAAAAATTTTAAATTTAAAATTTTTAAAAGCCTGCTATAGTCTGAACCACTTTGACTTCCAGTGGTTTAAACCTTCAGACTCAGCTCAAATCCCACCTTCTTCAGGATACCCTTCCTTCCCCCACCCATGCCACTACTATTTGTGCCTTCCCTTCTAGATTACCTTTCATGTACATAGTATATATGGTATATATAAATTTTTTTATTTTATATATTTCTCCACCACTGTGATGTGACTTCCTTGCAGGCAAAGAACTGTGATATCTTCTACAGATGGTTCTCCTGATGAAGAAATTCCCTTCACTAGTGCATATCAGCAACTCTTTCTCAGTTTATATTCTTACAGCATTGCCTCTATAGGATCTTGTACTGGGTCACATAGCCAATGTGTCAAAAGTAGGATTTGAACCCAGATTATCCAGACTCCAGGACCAGCCTTCTAACCACTATGATGCCTGGCATAACATCTCACTGTGATCCTTCTGCATTTGTATCCTTCACCATTAAGAATAACTGATATCACCCCCTGCACCCTGAGTGGTGGCTGGCATGCCTGAATTGACCTGCCCACAGAGAAGCCTACATTAACTATGTTTCTACCTGTCTCCATGTCATAGGCTACATTTCTAATATAATCTGTTCCTCTAGGGTTCCTAACATTCTCACTGGCTAGGGCCTTTGGAGGGGTGGGGGAGCATCACACACATCAAAGTTGGTTAAAGTTAGGCAACCTCATTTTATGGATGAAGAAACTAAGGAGAGTCAAGAGGTGCTCCCACAGGGCTTCAGCATGAACTCTACATACAGGGAGATGTTATGAGGTTTCAGTGTTAGGACAGATGGAACAGACTCTGCAATTTATGCAGCAATGGGTTTAGTCTTTTATCTCTCCTATGAGACTGGATGGGATATTATCAACTTTGAACAGTGATTGATTGGGCTATAGGAAGTATGCTTTCAAAAAGTCCACAATTTCACAAAATTTCTTGCCAGTGGAAGGAAGTTGACTTCAACCACAGACTATTTTGAGAACATAGCATTTGGGGTTTAGAAGACCATTAGGAGAATCTGGCCTGCTTGCCCCTTGCTGGAATGTAAGCTCCACTGGGATAAGGACTATGTTTTGTGAGGTACAGCACATAGAGCACTGGACCCGGAGTCCAGAAAACCTGAGTTGCCTCAGATCCATCCTCAGATGCTTATTGGCTATGTGACCCTATGCAAGTTAAACGCTGCCTGCCTCAGTTTCATCTTCTGTAAAATGAGGATAACACCTACCTCCCAGAGTTGTGAGGATCAAAGGAGATATTTGTAAAGTACTTTGCAAACCTTAAAATGCACTATATAAATGGTGTTATTATTTCCACTTAGTTGCTAAATGAAAGAAATGCTTTTGTGACTGAATTCTCTGACTTCTGTTCTACTTACTGGTTCTGGGCCCCAGTTTGGTTCTCTGCTACTGTCCCCTACTGAAAAGTATCCTGGCTTTTTGGGGTAGAACTTTCCACAGTCTGTCTAGATATTATAATTCCAAACATGGAAAATGACAAAGAGGGAAAAACCCCAACACACCAATTTAGTCTGATAATGTGTATACATTATTTCACCCCAATAGTTCCCACCCCTACAAATAAGGGAAGGAGGTGTATTTTCTGAACTCTTCTCCAGGACCCAAGCTTCTTTGTCATTATAATTACAGTGTTCTGTTTCTAGTCTCCTTGATTTTACAGAAAAGGAAGTTGAGCCCTAGAGAGGAGAAACACTGACTGGTATCACAGAAGTAGTAAGAGGGGATTCAGCATTCAAATCCACATCTTTGGACTTGATATTCTGAGAGGATCCTTCACGTACTTAGGTCTGACTTTCCAAAATGTATAACAAGGTCAGGAAAGGCAGGATGTCATATAAAAGAGAATAGTTCTATTAGATACTGATACACTTAAGATATGTCTGGGTTGGCAGAAGCTGAAGACAGAAGCAATGTTACAGGTTTGTGGGGAAAGGGAAGGAAGAGAGGTGTCCTGAGATGAGAGAATAGGGAAAGGATAGGTTCAAAGGAAGGGATAAGGAGTAAATCCTAACAGGGTAAGATTTTAATGGTTAATCACAAAATCAAGGCTGTTTGGTCCTGGAATCCAGGTACAATATAACAAATAAATACCCTCAAGTTATTAATAACCTTCTTTAGATAGTGTTCTAGCGTTTCACTGACCTATCAACTCCTCTGTGAATATAACTTCTTTATGAGGGACGATGATGATTGTTTTATTGACTGAGTAACTTTTAAGTTTCCCAATGATTTATTAGGTCAGAAGAATGTAGATTAGAGCTCAGAGGCTATCTAGTCCAATCTCCTCATTTTCTAAGTAAGGAAACAGAGGTCTGGAGAGGTTAAGTCACTTGCATAAGGACAAATGGCAGAGCTGGGATTCAGACTCAGGTCCTCAGACTCCAAATCCAGTTGTCTTTCCATGTAACATGATGCCTTTTTTTTTTCTGTGATCCTCATTATTTCATGGCTCTTGTTTGTATACTCACAGATAATCAGTAAGGTGATGTCCAAAGTGCACAGTTTTCCAGACAAGGTCTAACTAGTTAATAAGGTCTAACTATGGAGAGAGGTGGAGTTTTTTTGTATATTCATTCTGCAAGGTATACCTGCTAATATGCTTCAAATCTCATGTTTTCATTATAACTTCTATGTTGTTTGATTTGTGCCCAGTTTGTAGGCCAGATATGTCTCTTAGATCTTTTTCATATCATATAATCACAGAATCTCAGAGTTGGAAGTATCTTAAAGAGCATCTAGTAAAATCCATATCTGAATGGAAATCTTCTTTAAAGGCACCTGGGCCTCAGTTTCCTCATTTGTAAAATGAAGGGCTTGGAAGAGATGATGTCTAAGATTCCCTCCATCCCTAGAGCTATAATCCTATAATCTTTGATAATTGCAGTCATCACCTGGAAAACCTTTAGTGGGGCTGAAGTCACTACCTCCCAAAACAATCCATTCCACTTTGGAATAACTTAGCCTAACTCTGGGCAATTTGTCCTTCACTGTCCCTACCTCTACTCTCTGGGACCAAGCTGACCAAATCTAATATCCCTTTGATATATTATTGCTGATTAGTTTTCAGTCATGTTAGACTCTTCATGAACCCATTTAGGGTTTTCTTGACAAAGATACTAAAGTGGTTTGCCATTTCCTTCTCCAGCTCATTTTCCATATGAAGAAACTGAGGCAAACAGGTTAAGTGACTTGCCCAGGGTCACACAGCTAGTAGGTGACTGACACCATATTTCAACTCAGAAAGGGACATCTTCCTGACTCCAGGCTGGCATTCTATCCACTGTACCACCTAGGGGCCCTCATCTTTGATATGACCATCCTTCAGATTGATAGCTATCGTATATACCCTCTAATTCTTCTATTCTCTAGGATAACCATCCCAAGTTCTTTCAATTGATACCTGTATAATTTGGAGTCTTGCCCTTGTCTCCCTCCTAGTCACTAGTCAGTCTTCTCCAAGAGAGCAGTATAAAAGATGAAGAGGAAAAGACTTTTGATTTCCTGACTGGCAGGATTAAGGCTACATTCAACACTTCTCCACAATGTCCCAGTCACATTTAGCATGGAAGACTACTTCTATCCAAGAATTCACACTCTCTGCCCCTGCAGCCTCTGATTGGATGGCTCCAATTAGAACCTCCATTTAAGGAAGGTGCCTAGGTCAGTTATCCCTTCTTTTCTCAGCAGGTTGCATTCAGGACTTCTCCATCATGCCTCTGCACTGTGGGAATATCCTCCCACCCAGCTTCTTTTTAATGTGTTATCTTCCCCCATTAGAATGTGTACCTAAGCTACTTAAGGGCAAGGGCTATCTTTATTTTTATTTGTATTCCCAGTGCTTAGCACAGTGGCTGGTACATGGTAAGGTGCTTAATAAATGCTTGTTAAATGATTGACAGAATGTCTGGGCTAAGCTTCTATCCTATCACTGTTTTCTTGGAGATATTGAGTGTTGTGCTATTCCAGGATCTTGGTACACCTCTGGTTGGGGATGTGTAAGTTTTCAGTGCCCCCCAAAGGTGGCTGATACAGGGCAAAGTTTGACTGATGCCCTTCTGGTTTGAGCTCTGCAAGTTTTGGGTCTGAGCAACATACCATTTAGCTTGCCTCTTGTTGGAATGTCAGTAGACTGCTGTTAGACTCAGCTACTATCAGGCAGTTGGATGGGCTCACTCAGGGTGGAAAGAACCATAGTTCTCCCATTTGGTCTGGGTTTCCTGCTCTAATTGTCCCCTTTATCCTTCAGATAGGTCTTGAGGTTGGAACTACTCCTCCTGAGGTGCCTGTTCCACTTTGCTCCCTGGGTTAGAACCATTTAGCTGCTGCTTGCTTCTAAATTTTCTCCTTGCTCTATACATAGCTCAAGGCCCTTGGTCATTCCTTACCCTGGGATGACACCATCCAGAGCAGGTCCCCTCCTTCAGTCTGCCCTAGATGTGTGATAAGGAACTGGACAGTGAGCAACAGAGGTGCCAGTAGGTGCCCCTTCTGGCATTCTGTGCAAGGTTGGGCCCCTAAGTTCTGGATTTGGGACCTCTTCTCGCCCTAGTGCACAGCTTCTTCTTGGTGCTGGAAGCTTTGTGCTCTGTGAAACTGTTCCTGTTGAGACCCCATAGCTCTTTGGGATTATGTTTCATACGATGTCCAGTGCCTTTCTTCTTTAATTTCAATTAAGCTAGTTGCTCTTTTACATCGCATCTGCTTCTCTACCCTTGTCTGTTACTATTGCTTCCAAGTACTCAATAACAAAATTAAATTGTTTTTTTTCATATAAATAACGATTAATTTGATCAAAAGGTCCCTCCAGTTATAAAATTCTGGGATTAAGAAAAAACAGCCTCTGATCTATAGGAAAATCAGGTTGTGCAAGTTGTTCTTCTGTTCTATCTAGCAAATCATTTCCTATTCCATGCTTGAAGAGTAAGATTTTCCATTCTTTCTAAAGTGTAATATTTATCTTGTAAAGGTCCTTAATGCATTTCAATCCAGTATACCTCTGAACATGTTTTGTTGGTTTTGTTTTTTGAACAGTTTTGTTCTTACATTCTGTGGCTGCCAGCCACTCGGCCATGCAGGTTTATTGGTTCCTATTGCACATCTGCCCTCAATCCCTCCCCCATTCACCCTGCTCATCTCCCTCCCCAAATCTTTACAAAGGAGGTTGTGGGGAGGAATAGTGGATGCCATGCCTAGTTTACTAAAAAGAGACTTTGTTAGGGATGGGCCCCGGGGAACTGAACACTTCCTTCTAACATTTATCTCTCCTATCAGAGTTCCTCCTTTGGTAATCTTCAAGTTGGGAAAGTCTAAGGGAGGAGGTCCAACTAAAGTGGAGAAAAGGGTAGAAGAATGGAAATGTCTAATAGGCAGATGGTGATGGCTCAGACTATCATGGGCCTCCCAATCTTGTTTCCTATTTTCAGTTACATGAATAAAAATAAGCTCCTATTTTCTGGGGAAAAAAAATTATCCAGAATTTTATTTATTCATTCAAAATTATGTAAAATATATCCATTTAAATTTATCCAGAATTTTAATTTTCCCTTGAAAAGTGCTATTCACCCTCAACCAAAATGGTACAATCAGGAGCGGCCAGGTGGCGCAGTGAATAAGAGTGCCGGCCTAGCGCTGGGAAACCTGGGATCGTTTCAGGCCTCAGATACTTGGCAGCCACACAAAAAATAACTGGCCGTGTAACCTTGAGCAAGTTACTTAACCCCAATTGCTTTAAAAAAAAAATGGTACAATCTGTCAAATGAAGGAACCTTCTCTTTGCTATCATTCAACAACTATATAAAGTTAATAATACTATTTTGTATGGCTAACATAGGTTTTCTTTTTCTCACCTACTTTTGTTACTAAAATATTGGTATTAAAAATTGATGATTAATCCTAATCCAATCCAACAAGTATTTATTTTGTTTCTACTATGTCTAAGGCATCATGTTGGACTCTAGAGATATCAACACAAAATGAAAAATAGTTCCTATCCTCATGGAGCTTATATTCTGCTGGGGGGGGGGGGGGAGAA
>NW_027185890.1:8965847-8967393 GCF_028583685.1 Petaurus breviceps papuanus
GGGTGAGTGACTATCCTTCGGTGGTGAGTGGGTGAACGAAAATCTTGATCAGAATCCTACCTTGCTGAAGTAAAGAAAGAGATTATAAACATAAATCACAATGGGGGGGGGGGGGGAGGGAAGGGGAAGGAAAATTGGATTGTGGCCAATTGCTCTCAGGGCCAGAGTAGCTTCCCACCATTTCCCACAAATGGAAGACAATACAACAATTCTGGAGCCCAGTCTTTGGGGGTCATGACTTGGTGGGTCACAAGATCAGAGTTCTGTGACAGCAAAAGGTTCTGTAATCTTTGATTCACTTCACTTCAGGTACATAGGCACAAGGATGCCAGCAACTGTGAGGCTTGTCAAAGTTTGATTGATCATTTTAAGCTTCATTGTGAGCTTCTAACTCACAAGCTGGAAAAGACAATTCTTGAGAATTCTAAATTATTAGTATGTTCATTACACATCTCATATAGATTAATATGAAAATCACAATTACTCATTCCCTTCTTTCAGTTAAGAAGGTTGGAATGACCCCTAAAAGCTGATGAGGAATCATTCATTT
Source organism: Petaurus breviceps papuanus (assembly GCF_028583685.1). Lineage (NCBI taxonomy): Eukaryota > Metazoa > Chordata > Mammalia > Diprotodontia > Petauridae > Petaurus > Petaurus breviceps. The sequence continues at coordinate 8,966,398 of NW_027185890.1, forward strand.
GAAACATGATTTTGATTCTATGTAAGAATAAGTAAGTTACAAGTCAAAGGAAGGTGAGAGTAAAACAAGCTTTAGAACGTTTTGAGTCCTATTCCTTAAATCTTCAGTTTGTTCAGAGCACTGAGGTCGTCCTCTATTTGAGAGGATTGGTTGACAGAGAAACAATATTCCTCCCCCATGACTGCTCAGGCCCCCTTCTCTCTCAGCCCTTAGGGTGTCCAGCACCCAAATACCATGAAGGCAAGTGAATCAATCTGCATTTGGAGGTTGGTGACAAGCTTCCCTGTGCGCTCCAGGCCAATGGCTAGTTCTGCTGAGAGGTTCTTGACAGACAGGTATAGCATGCCCAAAGTGGCTGAAGTACCAGTCAGGGATCTAACAATGCCAACAGGGCCACAATGAGCAGGAAAGCAAACGTGATGGAGGGACAACTTTAACTGGAAAGGAATTTCAGCAGAGTGGTTCACTGGGAATATGGACAGATTGGTCATAGAGGAGACAAAAGCACAAAGGCCTTCCCAGAAGGGAGGGAGTCTGTGAATAGGATAGGGCTGCATAAGAACAGTCCTATGGATGGGGCCAATTCAGCAGCAAAGTTACCTGCATCAACGGGTGAATCCCAAGCAGAATGAGTGAAACTCACAGAACTCAGTGCCTCCAGGAACAAGAGGCCTTTCTGGAATTCCCACACTAACCCAGAAATTGAATAGGTGTCTTTATATTGTCTTTATTGTGGTCAGATGCCTGGTATGGTGGAGCAAGTCCCCACACTCTACCGTGTTTCCCCGATAATAAGACACTGTTATTATTTTTTCTGAACAGAAAAACACCAGAGGGCTTATTTTCAGGGGAGGGCTTATTTTAATGAACATTGACAGCAATTTTAATAAACAGGTAAATGTGAACAAAAAAATGTACCTTTATTCAATAATGAATTCAATAAAGAACAGGATGACGCGCTCACTGCTGCAGCTCTGATTGGATGCAGCTCGGAGC
>NW_027185890.1:8967793-8986610 GCF_028583685.1 Petaurus breviceps papuanus
CGGTGCATACAGAGGGTACCGTAATATAGCGTGTAGCGCAGGAGATCACCTTCACTACAGTAGCAATCTCAATAGGGCTTATTTTCGGGGGAGGGCTTATTTTAGAGGAATCTTACACAGTAAGGGGAGGGCTTATTTTTGGGATAGGTCTTATTATCGGGGAAACATGGTACTTGCTCCCGGTTTTTTTTTGCAGTGTTATGAGATGCCCCAGTCCTGTTCAGGGAAATCTGTGGCTGCAGGAGCTGGCCAGAGGAATCAAGTGAGGCATTTAGGAAAGCAACCCATGTGGAATTCAGAATAAAGTAAGATTACATTGCGTGGAATTTAGTGAGCCAAGGTGAGCACCCATGTTGCTGCTTCCACTCTGGATGCAGAGTGGAACCTGTGTTTCTAGAGAGACCTCTGAGTGTAATGGACCCTGTAGTTAAGGGTCTGACATGCTAGGGACTCTAAAACCTGTTATTAAGTCTATTAATTCTTGGTTATTATGCTCCTTTTCTTACACTAGCTGCTCCCTTCACATAAGCTGCTGTTCTAGGAAGCAGACCAGGCCTGGGTGGATTTTCAGTCCAGGGAATGATGAGGGATGGCTCCCTCTAGGTTCAGCAGGAACTCTGATCTTATCCAAGACCAGTAAACCTGCAATAGCATCTGGAAAGAATTGAAGGTCTCAGGCTTAATTGGAGTGAGAGTTGTAGAAGTTTATTGTTATGCTTCTATAAGAAGCGGGCAAGAGTCCTTAGGGGACCTGTGAGTGAGAGGGGTACATGCTTTTACTTTTAAAGGGTAGGGCTGCCATTGTCAGGGCTGACCAGGATGGAGGGGAACTCAGTGCATAGATAAAGGTTAGAGCTGACCTAGAGGAACTTGTGACTTTAGTGCATAAATAGTTTAGATAAGATTTGGGCCAGACCGGAGGAGACATGAAGAGATTAAGAAAGAACAAAGGAGTCACTAGGTGTTGCCTAGGCCTAGTGCGGATAGGAGGAAGGGGCAGAGCCCGAGGCTGGGAAAGGGATTTCACAGATTACAATTTTACAATACAAATTGCAGTTACAATTGTACAAACTGGTTTTATAAATTGGTTTTACAAATTTATTTAGACCCCAGGTACCCCATCAGGAGGAGCAGGGGTTTTGGAGCATACTATCTAAGAGGGCCATTAAAATAGAACCCTCCCACTGGGGCCATGATCCAGGTTTTTAATGAAGTGGCTAGGGCTAAAACTTCAAGGGGTTGGGACCTTGAATAACATGCCCAACTGTCCGGGATTAGGAATAGGATAAACATTTTGGAAAATGAGAGGCCAGAGACTGCTATAGTAGCAAGAAAGAAGACAGTTCATAGAAGGGTTAACTGCAAGCCTCAGGTCAAGTCGGGTTTCTTTGGTCAGTGATCCACATCACCTGTCATCTTCTCATCCAGAGGTCTTGGGAATAGCTATCCAGCTCAGATGTGGCTGCTTCAGACCCTGCCTAACTTTTAGGGTCTGGTCACCTCCAGGTTTCACACTGCAGGTGGGCAGTACTGCTCTTTTGAGATATGACAGGATTCTGGCCTCCGCTCCCCAGAATCTGGCTGCAGTGGGGGTGGAGTGCAGGACTTCAAAGGGGCCTTTCCACCATGGCTCCAAGAAGTGTTCTCAGACATTTCCAGTAGATCTAAGTCACTGGGTTGCATCAGGTTCTGAGTCTTGCTGGAATTTCTAAAGAATGGGACTGTGAGGCAAGTTGGTGAGTCTCTTATATCTTCTGAGCCAACCCAATACAGTATTGCAGGAGGGAGCCTTTGGTTTCTATGCTTCTTACCCACGGGTACAGTGGCATTGGGCATCCTGTTACTATCTCATAGGGACTAAGCTTATGGGAACCAAATGGTTTAGAACAAGCCTGCACAACCTGCAGCCCCAGGGACATAAGTAGCCCTTGGGGCATACCTTGGGGTATGCCAGTATTTCAGGTGGCCTGTAAAAAATGTAAAGGATATTCTCCTCTACATTTCTGGGGGCTGCCAGAAATCCTTTGGCGGGCCACAGGTTGTGCAGGCCTAGTCTAGAACTAAGGCTTAGCAGGGCTAAAAGAAGGGCTTTGGGCCAGGGGATACCTAGCTCCTCAGAGAATTAATTTAGCAAGGGAGGTTTTAAGTATCCCATTAACTCTTTCAATCATTCCTGATAACTGAGGGTGATAGGCACAATGGCTTTCTCATACTTTCACACTTGCACAGAGAAATAATTGAGCCCAAAGAAATTAATGAAGTCACTAAGAAAAGGTATAGAGACAAAAGAGAAGAGAGACAGGATGAGAGCCTGTGGAATACTCACAGTTAAAGGATGGAACACAAATGTGGATCCAGCAAAGGAGACTATGAAGAAATGGTCAGAAGAGTAGGAGAAGACCCAATGGAATGCAGTGTCAAGAAAAAAAAGTGGGAAGGGGAAGAGAATAAGCATGTATATAGTATTTATTTACTATGTGCCAGGCACTGTTCTGAGTGCTTTACAAATATTATCTCATTTTATCCTCACAACAGCTCTGCAAGATAGATGACTGTTATTATCTCCATTTTATAATTGAGGCAACAGGGTTAAATGACTTGTCCAGGGTCACACAGCTAGTAAATATCTGAGGCCAAATTTGAACTCAGGTCTTCCTGACTGCACACCCTATGCTCTATCTATTGTGGCACCTAGAAAATATTCAGGATGAAGGAATCATCAGTAGCACACAGTGTTACACTGAAGTCAAGCAAGATAAAGACCAAGAAAAGGCTATCAGAATTAGCAATTAAGAGAATACTAGTAACCTTGGAGAAACAATTTCAGTAGTGTGATAAGGTCAGGAGCCTGCCAAGGGTTGAGAAAGTGGAGACAACCTGTAAATGGCTTTTTCTATAGTTCTGGTTGTAAGACAGGAAAATTATAGGATGATATTCTGAATGGTAAGATCAGTGGAAGGTTTTAGAAGGATGGAGTAAGACCTAGATATATTTTAGGCAGCATGGAAAGCCAGTAGATAGAAAGTGAAGTCTGAGGTAGGGATTTGTCATGCTCCTAGATGAGCTCCTAGATGAAACTGGAAGAGTTAAAGACATAAGTAAATGGAGTGGCTTTGGCAAGAAGAAGGGCCATCCCTTGGTCAGAAACTAGAGCAGAGGAGTGGTTGTGACAGAAAGGAAAATCATAATAGATGACCTTTATTTTCTTGGTGAACTAGGAAGTGAGGTTCTCTGATGCAAATATTCCTTTTTGGAGCTAAATTCCTTGAGAAGGCCATCTACATATTTTCTTCTTAACTTTTCACAATCTGGATTCCAACCTCATTATTTACAATCACGATTCTAACCAAAACTGCCCTCTTCAAAGTTATTAATGATGTCTTGCTTGTCAAATTTAATGACCTTTTTGCAATCCTCATCCATGACCTCTCTGCAACTTTTTGGCAATATTGATCATCTTCCTCTTCTTAATGTTCTCTTCTGTTTGGGTTTTCATGACACTGCTCTCTCCTAGCTCTCCTTTTAGCAGTCTGGTCACTCCTTCTTTATCTCCTTTGCTGGATTTTCATCCAGGTCACATCCTCTCACCATGGGAGTGCCTCCAAGGTTCTGTCTTGGGCCCTCTTCTCTTTTCCCTCCATACTATTTCACTAGGTGAGCTCATAAACTTCTGTAGTTTCAATTATCATCTCTATTCAGATGACTCTCAGATCTACTCATACAGCCCTAAACTCTCTCTTGACTCCAGTCTCCGTCTTTCATCTCTAATTGCCTACTAGACGTCCTGTAGATATCTTAAACTCAATATATCCAACTCATCTTTAGCTTCTGAACCCTCCCCTTTTCTTAACTTCTCTTTGACTGTCAAGAATACATCACTCTCCCTGTCACTAAGGCTTACAACCTAGATATTACCCTCAATTCTTCACCCCCTATATCTAATCAGTTGTAAGTTCTGTCATTTCTACCTTCATAACATCTCTCATAAACACCCTCTTCTCTCTCCTGACCATCCCAGTGCAGGCCCAATTACTTCCACACCTGAACTACTGAAATTAGCCTGCAGGTTGGTCTCTCTCTCTGCCTCAAATCTCTCCCTAATGGGTCTAGTCTATCCTCACTCATCTTTCAAATAAACATCAATGACTCCAGAATCAAATCTAAAATCCTATTTGATTTTAAATCCCTTCATAACCTAGGCCCTTCCTACCTTTCCAGGATTTTTACACCTTACTCCATCCCATGTACTTTGATTCAGTGACACCGGCCTCCTTGCTTTTCTTCAAACACGAGACTCCCTCTCCAGACTTCATATAGTATTTTCACTGGTCACCCAGTTCTGGGATGCTCTGCCTCCTCATCTCTCCTTCCTAGCTTCCCTGGGTTCCTTCAAGGACTAGATAAAATTCCACTTTCCGTAAGAAGCTTTTCCCAGGCTTCCTTAATCTTAGCACCTCCTTGCTGATACTACTGCTAATTAATCATGCATTTATTTTATTTTTACACACATAGTTGGTTGCATTTTGTCTCCCCATTAGACTGTGAGAATCTTGAGAACACTGACTGTTTTTTGCCTTGTTTGTATCATCAACACTTAGTACAATGACTGGGCACTGAATGGGGGCTTCCTAGTAGTTTTCTCATTAACTTACGGTTGAATGGCATGGTGAATGGGGTAGAGAAGACTGTAGGGGAGAAGAGGTTTGGAAAATCTGTGGGGGTTGCAATGTTAATCTTTAAAGAAAAATAAAAGGATTGCTATGAGGTAGTAAGGATGCAATTCAAATTAGATAACAAAAATTTGTAGCATATGCAATTGGTATGATTTCACTCTGACCCTGAACAGTAGACAATAATGTATTTTTTCTTCTCAATGAGAGAGTAACAAAGTGCTCTGCTAAGGTTGGGGAAAGAGGTGATGTAAGAAGCTTGAGGACAAAAGAGATTTGGAATTGTGACTAAAAAAAGAGAATTGTGACTAATGGGCTTGAGATAGTCAATCAGGAAAAAGAAAAGGAATGATACATAGCATTTATATATAGTAGTTAAGGTTAGATAATATAAATTCTTAATCTATCCCACATAGTTGTATGACTTGCTCCAGCAGTGTTCAGTATCATGTAAGAGTAGGCTTGAAGAAGTCATGATAGTAAGAGACTACTAGTAACCTAGGGCTAGGGTTTAGCAAGGCATGAGCAGATAGGACAAGTGGGCAATGGATTGGAAAAGCAGAGGGCAGATTTGAAACTGGTTAAACATTGGGTCAAGGTTGGAAAGGGAAGAAAATGAGGGCCTAGTAAAGGTTACTAACTGGAAAGGAAAGGAATGGTAGAGTAACAGAAGGTCAAGATGAGGAACCAGAATTAGTTTAGGAGGATACAACAGAAGGAAAGGACAGAAGATTCAGGACTTGGGAGGAGTAGATATGAGGCAGATACAGACTGAAGAATGGTAGCAGGGAAAGAAAGTTTTTGCCTATACATGGATTACGAAAGGAAGAGGTGATAGTTTGCTAGCCACAAATAAGGGATGTAGAGCCTTTTGAAAAATGAATAACTGAGGCTAGTGTTCTAGAATGTCATGAGCCTTAGAAACTACCGATTTGCAAGTGCATCAGTGAAAACACATTTTTTAAGAAGTCTTGCAGACAGATCCTTTTGTGGATATGAGATACAACCTATCTTAGATTGTACGCTAAGCTTAAGATTTAATCCTGAGAGAGCTGTTGAACTTGGAAAATATTAACCAATAAATGTATTAAATGCTTATATCTGAGTGAACTGTTCTAGGTGCTAGGGTCAGTTTGGCTAATGTATGGTTCCTACTCCCATGGAGCTTTTTATGGTCTGGTAATAGGGATGTGATATAAGCATAGAAAAGACACCACGTTACATAATAGTTGCAATAGATAAAATTAATCCTCCTTACCCGGTCTTTCTTGTCTTTAAATTTAAGAGGTTGGACTAGCACTACATCATTTCAAAAGTCCCTTTAGAAAATCTCCTGACAACTGCTCCCACTTCCTGGAAACCAGTAAAACTTTGAGAAACTGCAAAGGGTTTCAGAGACAAAGATCCCCCAAACTCCACAAGATCCCGGGTGTTTTTACCTAAAAATCAGTCCCTCTGTCTGGATTCAAGGCTGAGCTGCAGATAGATTGTACCCATTATTGCTTTGGGGTGTTTTTCCACCTTCAACTCACTTCTCCAGGTCCCTGCGGTTTTGTCATAGAGATATGCTGGAATGTAGCATCCCCTGGTTTGGGAATCTCTGGGGTTATCTGATCCTCTCAATGCAGGAACTCTGGACACATTTCTGCTTCAACAAAGTGGCTCTGAAAAGTGTCCCTATCATTGAATCACAGCGCCCAAAGGCTGCCGCTTATCTCCTTTTATGTGCCGTAGTGAGAAGCCCTCCAAGCAGAGAAGTCTCAATTAGGGTAACAATAATAGGCAGAAGAGGACTGTTGAGGCAGGTGCTAAGTACGGCCTTTCTTCCCAAGCTCTGGGCACCATATAATCTCGAGGCTTCATTCAAACCAGCAAAGGTTTCGTCAATCAAGAAGGCGAAGCCAGCTCCGGTTGCTAGGCAACCTGCCTCCCAGGCGGGAACTGGACCCGCCCCCTCCACCCTTCACTATCTCTCCCCAGCGGTGGGACGCATAGTCGCCATTGGCCTCCAAAGCCTCGCACCGCCCTCCAATTGGCCGGAAGGCCCTCTCTCTCCGCTCCCGTTGGCTCTCTCAGCCTCTCGCAGCGTTACTATTGGCAGGCCTGCTCTCGGGCCACACGACGTCACTCCCTCACCCCACTTCCTCTGCTGCCCTATCCTACCCCGGCCTGGACCTGGCGTAGGGGGAAGCCCGCGTGAGACCACACCTCCTCCTGCCTCCTCTGATTGGCGATAAGGGGTAGGGGAGGCGGGAGCCTCCAGACGGCTGAGCGGGCTGCGATTGGCGGCTGTGGCCGCCGCTCCGCCTTCCTACCGACTCTTAGTTATGAGGGAGTTGGGATAAGCCGGCGAGCTATAAAGGTGGTGGCGAAAGGGGAGCCCCCACTCACTTCTCTCTTGGCGACTCCTCGCGTCCGGCCCGAGTGTCCGGTCGCTGCTAGGTGAGTGCCCCGTGCGGGGTAGGGGCCGGGGGGCGTCCTGCCTGGCCGGTGCTGCTGACGGGGCGGAGGGAGCGGGTTGTCAATGCCCTTGACTAGGCCCTGGGAGCCGTGGTCCGGGCCGGGGCAAGGTTTGGCAGGAGCGCCGGTGTCAGTCCAGCTGGCGGAGGAGATGGGCGGGGCGGGGCGCGGCCGGGCCGGTGTTCGCTGCAGCCTCCCACCTACAGCCCAGTGTAGACAGCCCAGGGTCCAGACTCGAAGGTGACGGTGTGGATGAGGTATAGGGGGGAAACAAGAAGCCAGCAAGGGAGGATGGACGGAGTGCCAGCGGACCCGAAAGATTGGAGAGGGACCATGCGGAAGGGGTCCTGCAAGTATTGAGCGTCTACTGTGTGCCAGGCACTGGGCTAAGTCTCTGGAGAATCTGGAGGACTCCATCAGCAAGTAACTATTAAGCTCCGGGCACTGAGAGCGCCCTGGGGAGACTAGACTTAGGTGGAAAGATGGAGTGAGTGATCAATCAGTGTCATTATTTAGGACCTACTATGTCCTGCTTCGCCAGGCATTGGGCTAAAGTGGCTGAGGTGTCTAGATTTAGCCAGAGAAGGAGAGGAATCAATCAGCAAGTATTTATTAAGCGCTTACTATGCGCACCGTTCGAGCCCCCAGGGAAATGGACTTATCTGGAGAGATGGAGTCATCAATCTGAATCATTGTTAAGACCCTCTTATGAACCAGATTGATGGGGGAACTAGACTTAGAGGGTTCATTAAGTGCCTACTGTGTGCCAGGTGCTGTGCTAAATCACTAGACAGGGCGGGGCGCCGGGGTTGAGGGTTGGGGGGAGAGGGAGATAACCAGTACAAAGAATGAAACCATCCACTTGCAGAGCTTTCATTCTAATGGAGGAGACAAAGGCATGTAAAAAAATGGGTTGGAGGTGAGAGGAGGATGGATTCAGTTGCATTCTACAAACATTTATTAAGCTCCTGTTAGATGAGAAAGGTAGGGCATGGATGTCTTTTTCCTCTCCTTGAGGAGGGAGATTGGGTGGAGTTGGAGGGCTATTGCATGGCAGGGAGTGTTTTCCCATTGTAGTAGAAAAGTAGGATCCTGGTAAGGAGAGATGTAGACACTCAAAACTCAAAACCTTACGGTTTTCCTTTTTTTTTTTTTTTATTGAGGGCACTAACAACCTTCCATCACCCAGGCTCAAAACTTCTGTGTAATCTCCCCACCCTTCACAATCCGATTTGTTATAAAATCTTGGCATTTCTACTACCTTCATGACTTTTCCTCGTATTTGACCCCTTCTCTACTCTTAACAAAGCCGCCACTCTAGGAGGGTACCTCGAAACTGGACAACTTAATTGCTTTCTAACCGGTTTCCCTGCCTCAACCTAGTCTCTCCCCATATAGTCTAATCAGCTCCCATCAGCCGCCTAAAAGATTTTCCACGCAGTAGGTCTGATCAAGTCATGTCTCTGCACCTTTTCACATGCCCACAGCAAACTCCAGTGGGGTACCTTTTATCTTTAGGATCAAATATAAAACCTCTTGGGGGGGGAGGGGGCAACAGCGCAGAGGCCGTGGTATAATCTTTTATAGCCCTGCTTCTTTCTACTTATTCAGTCTCTTTTTATTTTATTCCCCTCTTCGAATTCTACTATCCAGCTACAGGGACTTCCTTAAAGTTCCAGCCTCTGTTCCTTTGCCTCCACTGGCTGACCCTCTTGCTTTACCTTATCACCTCTACCTTCTAGTTCTCTTGAAGACTCAGTTCAAATCCCACCTTCTGCCATATAGGTACCTATAAGTATAGCATTCCAGGCTTTTCTTCCTTCCCTTTCCGTTGGAGATTACTTTTCATTTACTCTGTGTGTATCAATTATTTGCAAATTGTCTCTTCATTAAAATACCAGTTCGTTGATGATAGGGATAGTATCTTTTTCTTTGTATCCCAGGGTTTATTTAGTAAGTTGACTGTCACATAGTAAAAATTTGTGCTGGAGCAGCTAGGTGGCAAAGTGGATGGAGCACTGACCCTGGAGTCAGGGGGACCTGAGTGCCAGTTTGACCTTAGACACTTATTAGCTGCGTGACCCTGGGCAAGTCACTTAATGGCTCAAAAAAAATGTGTTGAATGGCACTGATACAAGTTTGTTTGGAAGTAAAATATCCTCAAGATAAAAAGACATGAAATGTTAAGCTGGAAGGGTCTTAGTCTAAGCTAAACCTCCCCCTCCCATTTTAACTCTCCCTGTCCCCTAGAACCTGTAGGTTCACTAGCTTCTTTTAGTGACTGTTTTATTCTTTTACAGGTTTATTCAGCGTTGTGAAATACTTTCTTCTTGGCTTCTTAACTTTGCTGAAATTAGTTGTGGCTTCTTGGAGTATATTACATAGTATTGTGGGGTACAAATAAGTGTTTCTTTGTTAAGGAACTTATATGAGTGATCCACTGAAATTTGGTGATGACTTAACTTGAAAGGTGGTAATGGTATTATTTTAATCTCTCCGAGAAAAGAAATTTAGGGAACAAGTAATTTGAAATCTTGGGGTTTTTTGGTTGGGGTTTTGGTGGGGGAGGGATATTTATATTTAGGTATTATTCCTTGTTTTTCTGTTTGCATCTTCTTCAGTCCCTCCCTCCTGCATTATGCCAACCTCCTCCAGTGCTGACATATTCTGAATACTGTTTTTATAAGAACTAGCATTTATTGTGCCTAAACAGTACATAATGAAACAGTGACAAAGTTTGTAGCAAATTAAGATGAAAATTCTATGGTATTATAGAAAATCTTGATGCCTGTGTATATTTGACAAATCTCTGCTTTAAGATGGGATTAAAAAAAAAACTTTAGTCAAGTATTTATTAAGCATCTACTGTGTGCCAAAGCCTAAGTCTAGGAGCTTGTCCAAAAGCAGAAGTGAAATATCTGGCATTCTATAGGGGAAACAACATATATTTTATATATACACTTATAAACAAACGTATAAAGGTAATGGGAATGGGAGAGGAAGTGGCATCTTGGAGTGTGTAAGATGTCAAATTTGAGCTGAAATCTGAGCAAAACTAGAGATGCTAAAAGGCAGAGATGAGGAGGGAGTTGTGTCCCAGTCATGGTGGACCACCTGTTTGCAAAAGCACTGAAATGGGAGATGGAACCTATTGTGTGAGGAATGTCAAGAAAAGTTTGGTTTGGCTGGATCATAGTGGAGTGCAAGGAGAGTGATGTCTAGGAGTCTGGAAAGGTAAATTGAAGCCAGGTTATAAAGGGTTTAAATGCCAAACACAGGAGTTTGGATTTGTTTCTAAAGGCAACAGGGACTACTGGCCTTGTGGTCAGAACTGTGCTTTTGGAATGTCAGCTTGGCATCTGTCTGTGTAGGGTGGTTGGATTTGTTGTAGAGGTGGGAGCCTTGAGGTGAGGAGATCAATTATGAAGTTACTTCAGATACTTCCAAGTTGGTCCAGGCAAGAGTGAACTCTTGGCATCCATAAGTATGGAGAGAAGGGTTTGTGTTTGGTTTGGTTTTGGTGTTGATGAAATGTTAGGTATTCTCTAATCAATCACATTTAGGAAGAAAGATGGATGTGTCTGTAGGAATGTAGGAAATCATCAAAATGAGGATCAGTTTGTGAATTCTTATTTTGAATATTTAAAACATGAGGGGGTGGGGTCAGGGAGGTTAAGTCTGCTAGCAGGACAAGGGAAGATTCCCTTTGAAAGTTCTCTTAAAGCACCTTGTAAGTTTGCCCCTTAACCTTTAGAAGCCAGACCAATTCTAAGAGGATATTTTCCTGGTCCTATGACAGAGCTGAAGATGAATCAATGTTGTGCTGTGGCCCAGGCTAACCTTGATGACACCCTCCTTTGCCAGATCTGGCTTGTATGAAAGTTGAATGTTAGACACTGTGATTAAGTTGATAGCAAAATGACAAAGATGTCAAGAGGAGCATTTGGGGGAGGAGGGAGCTAAGTCACTACAATTGTCTTTACTTATTTTTGCATACTTTATTTTTTGTGAGGCAGTTTGACCTGCCAGGTAAGGAGGGTCTGTCCTTGGAGGCAAGAAGAAGACTTCCATCCAGATCTTATCTAGGATGTGGCCAGGCAGGATCTGGCCTAAGGACAGTTAGGGGAGACAGATTCCAACTGATCTGTGATATAATCATACCAAAAAAGAGTTATTTTTCAGTGTATATACATATTACTATTTTTTTCTTTTTTTCAAGCATTTGTTGTTGTTTAGTTATTTCAGCTGAATCTGACTCTTTGTGACCCCATTTGAAGTTTTCCCAAGAAGATACTGAAGTGGTTTGCAGCTTCCTTCTCCAGTGCATCTTACATGGGAGGAAACTGAGGCAAACAGAGTTAAGTGACTGGCCCAGGGTCACACAGCTTAGTAAGTGTCCAAGGTTGAATTTGAAATTACGTCTTCCTTACTCTAGGCCTAGTTCTCTATCCACTGTGCCACTTAGCTGCCTTTTAAAACATATCTCATTTTAGAAGTGCATATTCTTTGAGGGTTGCCAAATGTATAATGCTGTAACCTTTTTTCCCTACTAAAATGCATTTTGATCTTATTCCTATTAATTATAGGATTGCTTTGAGAAATTTGAGTCAGATTTAGGGAAGGCATTGGAGTTTAGCTTAGAATAAAAATTTTTGTAAAAAGGGCAGCTGGGTGGCACAGAGGATAAAGCATTGGCCCTGGAGTCAGAAGGACATAGGTTCAAATCCAGTCTCAGACACTTATTAGCTTTGTGACCCTGAGTAAGTCACTTAACCCAATTTACCTCAGTTTCCTCATCTGTAAAATGAGCTGGAGAAGGAAATGGCAAACTACTCCAGTATCTTTAACCAAGAAAACTCCAAATGGAATCGTGAAGAGTCAGACAATGACTGAAAACAACTGAACGACAAAAAAATTGTTTGGCTTTTTTTTTGTTTTTTTGGAAGGCAATTGGGATTAAGTAACTTGCCCAAGGTCACACGGCTAGTTTTGTATGTGTGTGTGTGCATGTGTGCACACACAGGCTAAGTGTCTGAGGCCGCATCCAAACTCAGGTCCTTCTGACTCCAGGGCTGGCACGCTACTCACTGCGCAACCTAGCCTCCCCTAAAAAAAATCGTTTTTAAAAAAAGTAGAGGTTGGTGGAACCTTGGAGTTCTTTGGATCAAAGTGAATTTTGGGGGTTTTCCTTAACCTCTAACCCTATAAGATAGTCATGACTTCAGCATCAGTTAACAGGTTATTATACTAGTTACATTATTCAACATCCTTCTTAAAAACAATCTAGCATGTATGTATTTGATCCAAGTTGTTTTCTTTGTGAGATTAATGAGTAACCTTAAAATTTTAGTAGTTAGCTAATGAAAACTTTAGAGAATGTTTACAGTTGATTATTTACTTTAAAGAATTTAGAACCTGATTTTACAACTCAGTGCACTTTGAGTTGGTTTGAAATGCTGTTTTATTTAATCATAGAATTTTTGAGCTGAAAGGGATGCTTACAGAAATACTTTGTAATTAAAGTGGTTTAAACTATACACATACATATTCTTAATTGTTTGAATGGAGCAGGTTAAGTCTATTTTCTCCATTTTACTGATGAGGAGGCGGATGCAGGCTAAGTGGTTTATATCTGAGGCAACATAAATACGAAGAGGAGCAAAGTTTTAGCATCGTATAGACTTAGAGCCGGAAGAAACCTTAAAAATCATACGGTCTAATGCCCTCGTCTTACAGATGAGGAAGTAGGCCTACAGGTTAAGATCTGGCAAGCAGAGGCTTGTAATATTTGGAATGGGCATGGTATGAAAGAGTTGCAAATATAAAAGGTTAAACAGCAAGAAAGACTTCTATCTCTAGGACTCTGACAGTTTTACAGCTGCTTTCAGAGTGACTTTGAGGAAGTTTCAATGCTTCTCTGTGCCTTCATTTCTTCATCCATGAAAAGGGCATAATTAGTATTATAAACATTTAAGTTTAGGTGACTTCTCAAAAGTCACGAAGTAGGCATCAGAGGCAGGACTTGGGTCTTCTGACTCTTTTCACTGCACTTCCAGTATTGTGGTCTTTCCTGCCTCTGATCTTTCTACAGGACCTCTCGGAAATGATATTATTCATGCAGCTGTTATAAATGTTTAAATTAAGGTGATTTGCCCTTTAGTTGTCTAGGGAGGCATTGTAAAGTTGTGGGAAAATGGTTGGACTTGGAATTAGAAGATTAGGGTTTGACTCTTGTCCCTACTATTTAGTAGCTTTCTAATATTGGGCCAGTCATTTAATCTCTTTGAGGCTCTTCCTCATGCATAAAATGTGTGTGGAGGGTGGTACTGTCCACTGTGCAGACCTGGTACGAAGATGTATAAAAACAAGTTATGAGGGGCGGCTAGGTGGTGCAGTGAATAGAGCACCAGCCCTGGAGTCGGGCACCTGAGTTCAAATCCAGCCTCAGACACTTAACACAAAAACTAACTGTGTGACCTCAGGCAAGTCACTTAACCCCAATTGCTCTACCTTCCCCCCTCCAAAAAGCAAAAAAACAAACCAAAAAAACCAAGTTATTATAGGTTAAGACCATCAAATTTAGTACAGATGAAACATTTATATACTCTTGTAGTGTTAGTGCTAAATGCTACATGAGTGATTTACACCATTGTTAACAGTTTGGGAAGGAGATATTGCTTTTCATTAGGATGATCAGAAACACCACAGGAAAGCACATAAGCTGTTCCTTGAGGGATGCTTAGGGTATCCAAGTCATCCAAATAGAATGAGCAGTAAGATTCACTTATATTTTTAACAGGGATCAGTGTGTGCATGCATATATAGTACTTCGTGTCAGAGCTGGTTTGTTCACTTTTGGGGAAGGTGTCACAGAAAACATTAATACTAACATAGTGGTCTGTGTTTAGAAGATAGTCTGCCAGAAACACTTGTTTAATAGGACGTTCTCTAACCAGACCATTTCTAGCTTGGAGAAAGAGTTCCAAACTGGCATAGCCCCTCTGTGCCTTCTGACATTACTGTCACCAGACAATTTTAGGTAACTGTTAGAGGAGTCTTGAACAAGGAGGACAAACTCTTAAAATGTAACCTGGGTTAACATTCCAGAGTTGAGCAATTTTATATCTGTCCTCTTCTTCCTGGATCACTTTTGTAGAGGATTCCATGGGATTCCTCCTACAGATCTATATCAAGAATTCAAATTGAATAGGAAATAGTTTGTGTCTTTCTTTGAATGGAAGAGAATTAGTCTCAAGAAATGGATGCTGTCTGCTCCCTTCAAGGGACAGAGAGAAGAGGAAATTGGTCTTAGGTCCATATATCCTTTTTAGGGATGGGGAAAGTTAATGGTATTAGAATTTCTAGAGAAACTAAAAGGGAAATTTTTAACAAGGTTCCACAAAAGGAGATTTCAAATTCATTATCTGAATAGTGATCCAGTAGATCTACTGTTCAGTAGCCAATAGAAATAAACTGAGAAGAGAATTGGTTATAGTTCCTGGCTTTCATTTAAATGTATTTTGAAAGAGCTTCTTTTTGAGTCAGTCATGTAGCCAAAGGAAGGAGACAGAAAGGATTCTGAAAATCTGATAAGAGTGTCTTGAGTTTATACATAAAGCAATGTAGGAGGCTATGTAAAAGGTGTAATTTATTTATGAATTCTATATAGTCTCAGCTTCCTTATTTGTTAAACTGGTTATACTGACCATACTTTTTTGTACCTATTATTTCCTCACTTCTATAATATTTTGTAACTTTAAAGTGACATTGTGGTGGAATTGAATAAAAACCTTAACTGTTTCAGTCTATCTCCATCATATTATTTAAAATAAAATTTAGAAATACAGACTGTTGACCTGCTTTTGATATATGACATTCCTCATTAATAAGTAATACTAATCTTACTAAAGGGACACAGCTGACTTGAGCTTTAGAGGAGGGAAAGAAAAGAATTGCAGGGTCAGGCCCTTCTAGTCAGTACTGTCTGTCCTTAAGTACTTCCTCCCAAAGTTGTACAGGTTGCAGAATTAGGCCTAATCCCTTTCTTGAATGGCATCGGCACCCATTTTAGGTATCTTCCTCCTTTTGTTTTCTCACACAGTTTATCGATAAGAATAATCAATATTCAATGGACTTGACAATTGAATGAAAGGCAAATGAATACCTTGAAGTAAATATCATTTGGATGCCTGAAGAAAATGTCTTCAAAAAGAAGCAATACTATTTACTCTTAGGTTGGAATGAAAACTTTTCTTTGTCTGAAATATGGTAGTCTGTTTATTAGCTATAATTTGCAGATTGAATAGACAGGATTTTTGAAGATAGAGGAAATCCTACAGTATATTGGGTGAACCCACTATGGAGGATTTACTGAAAGACATGGACAAAAGATGACAAGATAAGGATGAGTTAGCTATTATCTGGTTATCTGCATTGTTGTAGGGATAGAATACCAGAAATGATACAAAGATCTACTGAAGATTGAAAAATAATAACTGGATCAGATTTTGAGTCTTTTGAAGTCAACAAAGGGGTTGGAAGACTAGATAGAGGAGGGGGTGTTGGTGAGGAAAGGAATAAGCATTTGTTAAGTGCCTACCATGTGCCAGACACTATGCCAAGTGCTTTAACAAAGATTATGTCATTTGATCCTCAGTGTTATATTATCCCCATTTCATAGCTGGGGAAACTGAGGCAGAGGTTAAGTAGTAACTTGCCCAGAGTTACACAGCTAGTAAGTATTTAAGACTTGATTTGAACTGGATTTTGTGACTCCAGGCTAATGACTCTGTTGACTAGTATACACGCTAGAATGGACGTGACTCTCTCCCCCAACTTTCCAGCTCAAAGTTCTTCAGAAACAGGATATTTCAGTCTATAACATTAGATGATCTGTTGTTTTTTAAATTTAGTTGGTGAATAAAAGAAATTAATTAGCTTTACTAAGTATATATATATGGAGCTTTAAAATAATTTAAGAATTTGTTATAGACCATATAAGTAATTAAATTTTGGGGAGTTACCAAGTAGTCAGGCTATATCATATTTTAGATTTAGCAATAATCTTGTGAGTGACCAAGAGAGAACTTATTATTTTGAGCATTCTAGACACTTTTTTCATGTATTTGAAATGGATTGAGTACTGACCTAAAGAAGTCTAAGCATTACCTTGCCATTTCACTTTTACATGGATGAGTCTCATATATCCTGATTCTTATCTCATACTGTCAGGCTTAAGGAAAAAGAAAAAGAAAATAATTACTCTGGGAATAAAGGTGGCAATGCAGCATCGAAAAAAAAGACATAAAAGTAATGAAGATCTGAACTGTTCTAATAGACTTATTTTATTTTGCCTTAAATACTTTTGCTAGAAAAAATGCTAATCCAGCAAAAAGTCATGTGAAATATAGCAGTATTCAGCTGTTAATTGAAAAATTACTACATTGACAAAGTCCTGGAAATCTTAGGGCTGGAAGGTAATTTCAGAGGTCATCTAGTCCAATCCTCCATGCCTGAACAAGCATCGTTTCTACTAAATGTCCGATTAGTAGTAGTCTAGATTTTACCAGAAGACCTCCAGTGAATGGGAACCTAATACTTCCCGAGCCAGTCCATTTCACTTTGGATAGATCTCATTGTTGGTTTGAAACCTAAGTGTGTTTTGTGGATTTGCCTTCTAGACTCAAGCAACCACACAACAATTTCAGATACTTGAGCTATATACTTGGACAACTACCATGTCCACTTTAAGTCTTTGCAATACTATTCTCTTCCTCTGTCCTCTCTCCCCCTTAATCAAATCCATCACTCCTTTCTCAATGTCATGCTGGAGTCATACTCAGTTTTAGAATTGAATCAAATTATTCCTGTTACCAATTTAACAAAAAAAAAAACCTGAATCTACTCTTTGTCCAAAGGTCTAAAATTACTGTAAATGTAAAATGTGTGTGTTCCTCTTACTGTTTGTTTAGTAATTGAAATCAAACTATATTCCATGTACTCTAGTTAAATAATGAAGTATTTCTTCTAGCCAAAATAGTTTTGAATTTGAGGGGTTTTTAAAAATGTGAATGGTGATTTGTGACTTTAAAAATCTTATGAAATTTCTAGTGCTTGGAAAAGGAGACAGAGTGACAGACCTGGAGACTGAAGTCCTCTATCCCTCAAACAGGTATGTCAGTCCTAATTTG
The DNA here is from genome assembly GCF_028583685.1 of Petaurus breviceps papuanus. NCBI lineage: Eukaryota > Metazoa > Chordata > Mammalia > Diprotodontia > Petauridae > Petaurus > Petaurus breviceps. The sequence continues at coordinate 8,985,114 of NW_027185890.1, forward strand.
CTAGATCCTGATACTCTTCTAAGGTAATAAAAGAAATACTCTGCTTTGATTAAAGAGGGAAAATAAATATTCATTCATTATATATAGGCTCCATATGTAGTTTAAAAAACACACACACAGAACACCACCACCAAAAAACCCTTTTCTTTGTTTCCCCTAGTCTTTGAAAAAATGTGTTAAATGCATATTTAATTTCTTAGAATGACTATTCTCATGTTGTTTTTGTTAGTCTTCTGTTTCTGTTCAAGAGATCATATTTGGAGTTGAAAGAGTATTAGTTACCAGTCACTCAGTACAATTCCTTACTTTGCAGATGAGGCCTAGAGGTGAAGTAGCATGCCCAAGACCCAACAGTTAAGTAATTAGCAGAGCCAGGTATGAGTTGGAAAACTGAGAGGACATTTTTACTTGTTAAGGTTCATCTGTTGAGGACATTTTATTGAGGGTATGGTTCAAAAAAACAAAGGTAGCAAAATGTGAGCACATATTATTTGTTCAGTAACATTACTGGTAAATATCTTCTTAATGTGCCTTTTTCTCTTTTTTTTTTGTACAATGGAAAGAATTTTAAATGTGAATTTAGTCACTCACAAGTCTGGTGACTTGGACTTTTAAATGTAACCTCAAGGTCTTGATTTCCTCTCCTCCCATGAGACAAGTGATTTCTACGATTCTGCCATTTTTTTTTAAAGGGCCCTGTTTGTCCCTACATTTTAGTTATCTTAAGATACATTTACCTTTATTGTATCATGTATCAGAGGAAACACTGCTTTATATTACCTACAAAAAGCAACTGTGATTTTGGTAATGCTTTTGAAGGTAAGGTGATACAAGGACCTTTTGTAAACTATGTACACTTGTCCAAAACTTTGAGGAAGCTAAATATGTATTATATTTGATCATACCAGCTATTCAAGTATGTGTTCTCACTAGTTTCTGATTGAGTTGAAACATTATATTGTAGAAGAGCTCCCTTCATACACCTTAGTTCTTGTAATCAGTTTCTTGTGTGGTTACTTATTTATGTATGATACTTAACATATAATATGGGTGTTAGATTAAGCCCCTAGAGTAGTACTTCCCAGCCTTTACAGTTTGAAGGAAAATTCCTAATTAGCTATAGTGCAATTGGAGAAGAAAGGAGAAGGTACCCCCTTGGTAAGAATAGTATTTCAGTAGATAATTCTAAACTTAAATGATAGAGAAAGGACACAAGACACAATATTTGGAAATATCAATGCATTGACTTTTGGGAACAGAAGGGAGCTGCTGATCATCTTTATTCACAGTGATTCTACCACCCCTTTACCTGAGCTCAGATTCAAAAGGGTTGTTGTTATTCAGTCATTTTCAGTCATGTCTGACTCTTCAAGTGACCCCATGTGGGGTTTGCCATGTCCTTCTCCACCTCATCTTACAGATAGATGAAAACTTATCGGCAAACTTGGCCTGGGTCACTGTAAGGGTTATGGGATTTAAAGATCTCCCATGCCCCAT
>NW_027185890.1:8986710-9054170 GCF_028583685.1 Petaurus breviceps papuanus
TTTTTTTTTTTTTGAGTTAGGACTCCGGCTGAGCACTGCCAGGGGCCAGAGCTGCTGGGAGTGCTCTTCCAGGACGCTGGGTGGTTGCTGTGAGTGGGGAGAGGAGGACCTTTGCCTGAGGTAGCCTGTTCTGTTTTAAAGGCTTGAAAATGTGGGTGCTTTCTACTTTATCTACCTGTGCCAATGTCATAACTACTCTGATGGCTTTCACTTTCTGGTTTTGGGACTCAGTCTTTTGGTATCTTAATAAATTTTCTAGTTTATTTCCCCAAATGGCAAACCTGACGTATTTTGTGATGGATAATTATATCAGCATATTTGTAATCTCTATAGGCATTGTGAATATGGCATTGCTGATACAGTCACACAGCAAGTAAGTGTCTGAGGCCAGATTTAAAAAGCCCTGCACTCTTATCTACCTTGCTATAAAAGGGATAGGGTAAGAGAAACATAGGTTGTCAGGATGATACAGGGCATATGAGCTCAAGAGAGCTAACTTGGCATGGTGGGGAGGAATTGAAGCTTCTTGGAAAACCCTTTATGCTTATAGTATTCTTTGAAATGCACTGGTATACTCAGATTTCACTGCTTGGAAGGCATTGTTTTAGATGATGGGAACTTTGCACATTATCCTGTGATTATGCACCTTTTTAATTAAAGTTGTTGGTTTCTGTGATAAAAGATGGTCCTTGGTGACTTTGATGTTAGTATCCTCTTGTTAGAACTGTTCCTCCCAGTACCGTTACATATTAGAATTTATAAACCAAAGTTCAATAAATGAGTGGAATTTGATATAACTAAAATTTTATGCTTTGCCAAAATCGCTACTTATAAAATCATACCACTAATTAATATGGAGAATTTTTTTGTTTGTTTTTGTGGGGGGGTGTTGCTTTTTGGAGGGGGGATGGCAGGACAATTGGGGTTAAGTGACTTGCCCAAGGTCACATGGCTAGTGTTAAGTGTCTGAGGCCGGATTTGAACTCAGGTTCTTCTGACTCCAGGGCCAGTGCTGTATTCACTGTGCCACCTAGCTGCCTGGGAAATTTTTTTAGAATTCTTTTCAGTGAAGCTATAAGTTAAAAACCTCATGATATAAGATCACAGCCTTTTGTTGTAAACAGTTTATTAAGAAGAGAGTTGTTGGGGTGACTAGGTGGCGCAGTGAGTAAAGTGCCATCCCCAGAGTCAGGAGGACCCGAATCCAGTTCTGGCCTCAGACACTTAACACCCACACAAAAATACTAGCCGTATAACCTTGGGCAAGTTACTTAACCCCAATTGCCCTCCAAAAGGCAAAAAAAAAAAAAGAGTTGCTGAAAACACTAAAAAAAAATCATGTAGCTTTTACATTGTTCTTATTCTTTAAGATAGTCTTTCATGATGCTGCAAGTCCTATAAATTGGCTGTGGTCCCAGCAGGGGCATGTGAAAAGAAAAGGCCCTATGGTTTTTTGAAAGAGCTGGGTGTCTAAGGAAGAGTATTAAGGGGTTTACAGTAGTAAATTTGGGGGGGGAAATAGAAAGTGGGGAGGAGACAGATATGCCCTGATCTCATTAATTGGGGAATTATCCCTGATACCACCAATGAATGTTTGATAAAAATGAATAAATGATAAAAATGAATGCTTTCTACCCCTAAAATAGTATACTATTATTCTTTCTCTAGTCATAGTCCAGAAGTCTTCTTTTAGGGGTTCCTGAGATTAAAAATGTAATTTTGCCTTACCAAAAAAATAAATCCACATATACAGGAACTGGGATTTCCTTCTCCCTAGTAAAAATTAAGCAAGTATCTAGACTAGGGATTCCTGTAGCTCTTAAGATCCTACTGGGGTTCTTATAGCCTGGGGTAGAGGAAGGTCATGTGGCATCATTTGGTAATATTGCTCTAGCTGCCTCCCCTTCCACTCCTTTTCTTTTTACTTGCTTCCCTTTCCACTTTTATCTTTTGCCTCAAACTAAAGTTTCTCTGTTTCTTGATCCAGTGTGAAAAGCAGTCTCACAACCTCTCCCAGGCTTCTTTGTTTCTGTCCCTGAGTGTATTTCTAAGGATTTTATACAATTACTAACAATAAAACTAAGTCCAAAGGCTTGATCCACATGAGCTTTGTTTTGAACTTCATAGATGCAGATAATAGTCTTTGTTTACCAAGAACTGAATTAAGTTTCATCTGAGTTCCAAAAGAACATTATTCTGCCTCTTCTGAGCTTTTGCTTACAGTTGCTGTCCTCTGGGTGAGGAAGTGGGAGGAGGATAGCAGTCCTATAAGAGGAGTGTGCTTGGAGATCAATCCAGTAAATCCATCAGCATTTATTAAGCTCCTACAATGTCCAGACACTCTGTGGAGTGCTGATCCAGGCAGTGGCCATCAGAAGGAAGAACCTTAGATAGGGAAGAGAGGATATCCCCAAGGAGGGAACTTCTGCGACCATACATAGAGATACCATAAGTTAACAGAGACTGTCTCTACTACTCCTTTATAATCTTTTCAGCCAGTTCTTTCTCATTTGACCTTTTTACCACAGCTATAGATGACTTCTGCATACTTTCAGAGGTAGAACAGACCTCATTTTGAAATAGCTCATTTTATAGGTGAAGTCTTGAAAGATTAAGGGACTTGTACAGTATTACTAGCACTAGACTAGCATCTATGTCTCCTAAATCATTCTGCTATCTCCATCTCTCTCATTAGGCAAAATAAAGCTATTTAGTCCAAAATCTCAGACCTAGTTTAAAAAAAACAACCCTGGACTAGAACTCAGGTGTGCTGATTACATATCTAGGTCTCTTTCTATTATACTATATTGCTTTCATTAGTAATCTTGTTCTTGTGACCCTACTTCACAAGATGTGCCCTTCTTTAACCTACAGTCGGTTATGACAGGCAAAGGAAAAGGGGAACCAGAGCTCTGGCTTTAAGTTTTTAAAGGGTTGCCATATGAAAGAATTAGACTTGGTTTTTGGCAAGTAGGATAGGTAAAAGTTACAAAGAGGTAGATAGTAATTCACAATGAGAAAAAAAAGAATTGTTTGAAAATGAAGTAGGCTTCCTTTGAAAGTAGTAAATTCCATATTGCTGGAGGTCTACAGTAGGCTGGATAGGACTGCTTGTTTCCTGATTCATGATTAAGATATGACCTATGCCATATGACTTGAATTTCCTTCCAACTCTGAAATTCCATGACACTCTTAAAAATATTGAGCTAACCTAAAAAATTCATGGCCCAGAGTTTTTGCCTGATTAAAATATGCATTATGCCAGCAGTTCTACCTGATTCCCTAAGTTTTTCCTGTTCCTGAACCAGGTTTATACACTCAACAATCATGAACTATGTTTGTTGTCTGTGTGTGGATTTTCTCATAGTTAGGTAGTACAAAGCACTGCTTAGGGTTGACTCCAGAAACCTTTTATTTCTTTTTAAAAACTGGTACAAGCTACTTCTGACCACAGGAAGGGAGGTGGATTTATTGATATCAGGAAAGAGGAATGAATTTTAGGGACAACAAGGGGTGGAGGAAAGAGGAGTGGACTGCATTTTGTGACATGGAGTCCATTTGTCTTGACTGCCTCTTTCATGGTGTGAGAAGAGGATCGATGCCCTTTGGGAAGTAGGACCTAACTTCTAGACAGACTCTGTTCTCTGGTGTGTATATATATATATATATGTGTGTGTGTGTGTGTGTGTGTCTAGAATCCTAGATAACAGTGAAATAATTTTCTGTAACTGAATAAATGTTGGTCAGTTGGACATTTTATTCTGAATTATACTGTAGAGAGAGAATGAGATTATTAAGTACTTTACAGATTACCGAAGATAAAAATCAAGTTTAAGTATGGGCTTAACATCTAGTATATTTAAGCATATTTTAAAATAGTTTAATTTGACAGCTGGTAATTTTGTATGACATACAAGGTAACTTCCTATTAAACAAAATATGATTGAATCAACATGTCTTGCCCATGCTTGATAAGTTTACAGTAATAACAACAGGAAGCCATGTGCCTGTCACATTTGCATGTGATGGCACAAAACTGACTGGGGAAAATGTAATAAAGTTATTTAGCTCCAAGATGAAATTTCAAGCATTAAAAATATCACTTTATCTAGGCAGCTACATGGCACAGTGAAGAGTACTGTGTCTAGATTCAGGAAAACCTGAGTTCACATCCAGCCTCAGATGATTACTATCTGTGTGACCTTGGGCAAGTCACTTAACCCCTGTTTGCTAGTGTATGTGGTGTTTTAAGGTTTGCCAAACACCTTACATTTATTTTGCATTTGATTTGTACTACTCCATGTTTGTTTCTTGTAACAGGTTCTTGGTTATTTGAAACTCCATGAACAATGGACTGCCTTAAATGTCATAGTGAACCGAGTTCTTCCCAAAGTAAATTCCCAGGCAAAAACTGTATACTACTTTTATGGTACATAGAATGATGGATTTGGTGTCAGGACTTTAGCTCAAATCCTGGCTCTGCCACTTACCCTCTTATGTGACCATGAACAAGTCACTTGTGAGGGGGATGGATTGAATGACCTTGTAGCTGATATCTCCAGCTCTAAATTCATGCCAATATCTTTGGATTTTCTGTAATAACCAGAGTTTTACTGCAGTAGTTCTAAAATCTGGAACCCTTGATTTTAGTTAACTGAGGCTTCTGGCTTGCTGAGTGCTAACTTTTTAAATATCACAGTGTTAAGCTTTGGAAAGTGGAATTCTTTCTAGAATGTACTAGTGATTTCCCTGCCCAATGCAAGACATAAGACAGTATGTAATTACAATATGGTGAGAGAGATGGGAGGTGTTACAGTTCAGAGGAATGTGAAATTGTGGTGGGATAGAAGACTTTCATTTAGGGGAAGAGTATAATGCCTGAAAATCTTACAGGGTTTGTAGAGGAAAGTGGAGAACATCCAGGTAGAAGAAACTGAACCAAAGGTGCCAGGGGAAGAAGAAACTGTTGGCAACAGTGAATAGACTATTTTACTTGGAGTAGAAGGTATATAAAGGTTGGTCAAACCAGTTAGGGCCTGTTCTTGATGACACTTTCACTGCATCAGAGTTTATTTGGTGAAACCGGTTGTTTAGTATCAGAGGGGTTGGGGATAAGGAGATAAAAAAATTAGACTATAGCAGTATTTCATTCAAAGAAGTTACCATAGAAAGCCTTGTCATTCATGCATTGAGCAGGACAGAAAATATTCTCTTAAATAAATCATTAATTCTGGAATAGAAGCCTAAGAAATGATCAACCTCTTCCTCTTCCTTTTGGGCATTTTTTGCCGTATACCCATTTGGTTTTGCTGTTATTGGAAAAGTTTGTTTGCATTTGTTTTTGTTTTGTTTTAAACTGCGTAAGCCAGAACTAAGTAATCCTTAGTTCCTCCTCTTGGCTGGTTTCATAATTGTGTTTTCTTTGAACTCAACAAACATTCCTTTTCCTGGTTAAAGTAAAAGATACCTGTTTAAACCACATTGTGCATGCAAGAGGAGAGAGGTGCAATAGATTTATTTGCCCAACTTAATAGTTATTTGTCACCCACTTTAGCAGATAATTTCATTGAGCCTTTAGACCCAACTAAAATTTTGCTTCCTCAAGGAAATTTCACTTGCCATTTTCATCAAATAATTGGAATAAATAGTTTGAAGTTGTATAACGTGGTTGTTGCAAGCAAAACACTTGTTAAAACCTCAAGCTGTAGAATTTCATACTTTTTCTATGAAGTTTTCAGCTAGGTAGTTCAGATTTGTAGTTGATTACTCAGTCATACTGAAGAGTATCTATCACTGCCTGAAAGGTGGGTAGGGTTGGTTCTCTAGCACTACATTATACATAGGGTCTGTACTTAGCTAGGCTATTGTATGCATAAATTGTCAGCAGCTTGAAGATAGGGGTTTCTAACATAAGAGATGTTTCTTCCACATTTGCATATGATGGCACAAAACTAACAGGGGAATGGTGGAATCAAATTATTTTAGTTCCAAGATGAAATTTCAGTCATTAAATAAGTCACTTTTACTAGGCAGCTACATGGTATAGTGAATAGAGTGCTGTTCCTGTTTTCAGGAATACCCAAGTTCAAATCTAGCCTTAGACACTAGTTGTATGACCATGGGCAAGTCATTTAACCTGTGTTTGCCCCATTTTCTCCACTATACAATGAGGATAATAGTAGGATGTATCTTAGATGTTTATTGTGGGGATCAAATGAGATAATATTTGTAAAGCTCTTAGTACAGTCCATAGTATACACTATAAAAATGCTAGTTATTAACACTTACACACAGGAAGTGGAGAATGTGTGTTTATATTTTTTTTAAAAGAATTATTTTAGCTCATTAACCATAGTTTAGAGAGATAATGTAGTATAATAGTTAGTGGACCAGCCTGAAATCATGAAGACCTGAGTTTAAGCTGAGTGACCATGAACTGACCCATTCACTAAACCTCTCAGTGCCACTCTCTTAAGATTGAAAGTCTGAGACAAGGTAGATCTGCATCTTCATTTATTCTGTGTGGTCCAAGATTGACCTGTTCCAGACCAGAAAGAGTCATGTAACTCCTTAACTTTATTTTTTAAAAGGTAAGTATTGAAAACAAGGAAGACACTGTGTTCTGCATTCACCATATACATTTTGAGTGTCTTATCCAGGACTTTGAGTACCAAAGTTTAGAAAGGCATTTTCACACTAGCACACATCCCACGGAGGATGATTATGAGGGTCCTTATGCAGGACATATGCATAGGAAATATGCAGCATGTCATAGGAAAAGCAGAAGGAGTTGACTTGGAAATGGTGTGAAAAGAAATAAAAAGGAATGAATAGTTGTTTTAAAGGGCTAAAGTATAGAAGAGGGAGAAAACTTAATTTGTGTTTGCTTACAGGGCAGGATTACATTGAAAGTTAGGAAGACTGATTTCTACTCACTTAAAAAATCTGTCTTTATCATTAAAACCATCCAGTAGTGGAAATGGCTAGCCCACACAGTGGTGAAATCCCACTGAGAGTGCATTGTAGGACCTCTGCATCAGTATTATGCTTAGGTGCAAAGAGAGTACTTGGTTTCACAGCTTTCCAGAAGTTCATCTAGCTGAAAAGAGACTGCATATACACAGGAAGAACTAACTGATACAAGGGACAATATGATTAAATAGTAGATTATAGTGGGACACACAATTAATGCTATAGGTTTTCAAAAGACAAGCACGATACAGGAGGAACCAAAGAGCAACCTCTGTCCATACTGGACTGGCATTCTGTTACCTGGGCAGCAGGCACCCAGCAATGTGCTGCTGCTGGTGGACACGTAGTACTGTAATGCTGGCTAGGACCTTAGAACCTACTCTTTCATATTATAAATGAAGAGACTGAGGTTTATAAGCCTTAAATGGCCTTCTCAAAATTATACTGTAAAAAACCCAGTTAAGTCTGGAGTGACTGGAAGAGTATGGCACCAATGTGGCATGAAGTTCTGCAACCAAGTAAAAATCTGGCAGAATGATGGTAAATAGCCAATTTCTGTGTTACAGTAAACTTCCATTTGCCATTGGGGAATAGAATTTTCTTGTTCATTGAATATCCTGGTTAATGAAGAATTGACATATTATTTAACATTAATGGATAGTGGGGGTTTTTTTTTGCTTTTTGGAGGGGGGAGGGCAGAGCAATTGGTGTTAAGTGACTTGCCCAAGGTCACACGGCTATTAAGTATTAAGTGTTTGAGGCCGGATTTGAATTCAGGTCCTCCAGCCCTGGTGCTCTATTCACTGTGCCACCTAGCCAGCCGCCCCATCAATTAACTTTTTTTTTTTTTGTAATGGATAGTTTTGAAAGAATTAGAATAATGTTGGATATTACTTTGCCTATAACTTTAGTTTTAAATTCAGACGATATTTCAGGGTTTTGCAGTGTTAATATAGGTAGAGAAGGTGTAAGAGATCGGTTTTTTTTTACTTCGATGTTGTGAGATATCCTATAAGATGTGTTTTTTTTTTAAATTCCTAATGATATTTTTAGCTCTGGTGAAGAGAATTTTGATCACCAACAGTGAGGTCTTACTTAGAACAGTCAGTTAATTAACTCATCCTCAAAACAGTGCTTATTACTAGACTTTAAAGATCCATAAAATGTGAGTTGTTTTGATCTAGCATGAACTTGTGCTGTCATTATTAACGATAAACAATAGAAACAGACTCCTCTTGTATAGAATAGGACTGAACTCTTATTTTAACATAGCTACACTTCATTTTATGATTGGGAATAAATTGATCATTGATCTACTGTAAGAGGTCTTGGTGATCCCTTCCTTTCTTTATGGTTTTAAGAAATTCTTCTAGACAACTTTTAGGAATGTAATTCCAAGGATCCCCCAGATTTATAAGTAGCCTTTGTGGATAGGATTTGTTCTGATATAATTTTTCACATAAACAGTTGCTTCCTACACAGAGTATTTAAAATAAATTGAATGAAAATTACTGATTAAACAGTTTTAAAAATGATTAAAATGTTAGTTTCTCAGATTTATATATTTATTTGGAAATTAGGCTACAAGTTACTGAAATCAGACTGTTATTTTTTTTCCCCTTTTTAAGCTCTTTCACCATGCCTGGGTCCCTCCCTTTGAATGCCGAAGCCTGTTGGCCAAAAGATGTGGGAATCGTTGCCCTGGAGATCTATTTTCCTTCACAATATGTAGATCAAGTAGAGTTGGAAAAGTATGATGGCGTTGATGCTGGAAAGTATACCATTGGTTTGGGCCAGGCCAAAATGGGTTTCTGTACAGATAGAGAGGATATCAACTCGTTGTGCTTGACTGTGGTACAGAATCTCATGGAGAGAAACAATCTTTCCTATGATTGTATTGGAAGGCTAGAAGTTGGAACAGAGACAATCATCGATAAATCCAAGTCAGTGAAGACAAATTTAATGCAACTATTTGAAGAATCGGGAAATACAGATATAGAAGGAATCGACACAACCAATGCGTGCTATGGAGGCACTGCTGCAGTCTTCAATGCTGTTAACTGGATTGAATCTAGTTCCTGGGATGGTATGTTACATGTCCCTTACCTAGAAAAACTCTTTGTATTTGGCAAATTGTCATTGCTACCTTTTTATAGAAAAGCTGCCTGTGAGATTTTTTTTTTATCCCTTATTGTTTTGGTATATTAAGAATAATTACTACCAGCTTTTAGCCCATATGGCTTATGTAAATTATCTTTATTCATGTGGACAAAATGATAATTTAAAAGTTTTAGCAGCGAAATTTTTTGTTCCTTTCACAACTTCTTTAGGAAACTTATTTTCGTAAGGTAGAGAGTAAATGGGTTGAGATGCATGTAGCTTTGTGATACTGATCATCTTTGAAATTAACTTTTAAAAATTATATATCACAGGACGTTATGCTCTGGTAGTTGCTGGAGATATTGCTGTATATGCCACAGGAAATGCAAGACCAACAGGTGGAGCTGGAGCTGTGGCTATGTTAATTGGCCCAAATGCGCCTTTAATTTTAGAACGAGGTGAGTCTATTGGAGGAGGGATGGGAACCTTAACTTTCGTAGTGGTTAGAAGCTGAAGCATATTTGCATACTTGTGAGTGTTTAAGTTGTGATGCTTTTGTGCATAAATGTTAATGGTTATGATGACTGGTTTCTTTCAAATGAATAGAAAAGCATTTATTAAATGCTTACTATGCACTAAGAACTGTGCTAAATGAAGACTGGATTCTCCTTGATGTTACCTTTCAGTTAGGTGTTCAGTACTTAATATAGTACCTGACATGTAGTAGAAGATTAATAAATGTTTGCTGACTTGACTTATTTCAAGTGAGACAGATTTTCATCTTATGAGTAAATAAATTAAATATTTCATCTAATTCTTGGGATACACCCCATAGGGTTTGTATCAAGATTCATATATGTGCTAAGGGTGCGGGGCAGTGCCAGCATTGTCCAGCTGATTAAAGAAAGGCTTTTGTTGTTAGACTCTCTTAAAACATAAATATTAAAACATTTATGAGAAGCAGAAGCAAATGTCATTTTACTTGTATCTTAGGACTTCGTGGGACACACATGCAACATGCCTATGACTTTTATAAGCCTGATATGCTGTCTGAATATCCTGTAGTTGATGGTAAACTGTCTATACAGTGCTACCTTAGTGCATTAGATCACTGCTATGCCGTCTACCGAAATAAGATTCGTGCCAAATGGCAGAAAGGTATGTTTCATTCTTATTGGGCTTGTCTGTCTGTTGTGATGCAACAGTAAACATGATTTGGGGACCAGAAAATGCATGAATATCTAAAATGATAGCATACTATCTGCATTTCTAGAATCAGATGTTCTTTAATAATGTAGAGCATTGCATGAGACACTTCCCACTTTTTTGACTTTGAGTAATTTAAGAGGGATATGTGGGGTTTTTTTTATCATTGTTTGATTTCAGTGGAGCAGCAGTAGGTACCATGATAAGACTGAATACTTTTTATAGTATGTAGGAAAAGCACTTATTGGGCATTGAGCAACATGATAGAAATCATGACGCATTTTATTCTTCACATGCTTTTAGAGGCCTGGCGTTTAATGAGCCCCTCTAATTAGGCGCATCTAAATCCTAAGATAAATATTTCATAATGTTGCTGATTACTGCTGTTTTCTCTTTTGCTGTGATCGAGTGCCTGCCATATTAGTCAAAATCTAAGAATTAGTGACATCTCAATTTCATACTTTTCTTGCACCATTTCTGTTTTTCAGAAGGAAATGATAGAGATTTTACCTTGAATGACTTTGGCTTCATGATTTTCCATTCACCATACTGTAAACTGGTTCAGAAGTCTCTAGCTCGGCTGTTGCTGAATGACTTCCTCAGTGACCAAAACAGAGACAAAAGTGGTACATACAGTGGCTTGGAAGCCTTTGGGTAAGATGAGTTATTACTTTTTTTCCTTTTTCATTTGAGCATTTATAGCTTCAGAATATGCTCAGTATTCGGTTTCTACTTCTGCTTCCTTTTCTCTGTATCATTTTGTATATCTTACCATATATTTTGTGTTCATATTTATCATTTCTTGTGGTATAATACTCTTATTTTCATGTATCACAACTTGTTCAGCTTCTCCTTTGATTTATTTTCTTAACCTCATTTTAATCCATTTTGGTTTAACTATTCAATGAAAATTCTTTCTTAAGTGGCTAGTAATGATTTCTTGTTAGAGCTTATGGCATGTCCTCAAATCCTCTCTGAATTTGAGAGGACACCCATTATCTTTTGGGGAAGTGGAGAACTTTCTCATCTATTTATCTCTCTCTTTTTTTTTGGTTTCCTACCTCTCAGATATTTCTTTGTGTCTCCTTCATCACTTATACCTGTCAAGATATCATGTAATCCTCAAGACTTTTTTTCTTACTTTTCTGCTCTTCTATTGCTTTTGTAAATGACTCCCAGATCAGTACTTTTAGCCTTGACTTCTCACTGGACTTGAATCCTATGTGTCCAGCATCTTGATTTGAATATTCTGAGGTTGTCTCAGATTTCATCATATCCCCAAAGAATCTCCAGTCCTTTACTTACACCTCCTCCATTCTCTCAAACAAAAACTGACTTGGTTTCTCAAGTACCCTGTTTGTCAGTAGTATTACTGTCCTTCCAACCTATTCTTTTAGAACTCTGTGTCATCTTTGGTAGTACCCTATCTAAGAGGGAGTCATAGGATGATAGACCTACAAAAGACAGAGAGCTGCCAAAACCTGCTCCCTTTGGAGAAACTGAGGTCCAGATGTTGTGATCTGTCCTCATGTCATTTGTTGGCACATATGCCCCTTCTACTCCATTTCAGCTGGCAGCTACAGTTGTCTTCCAGATGTGGCCCCCATCCCCTTCACTTCATCCGGTGCACCAATGCCAGATTGAGCCTTTACAGTTTTCATTATGATTTTTTCATGATCAGAAACCCAAAGTGACTCTCTCTTTTGCTTCTACTTAAGTTCTAACCTCTTCTACCCAGCCTTAAAGCCTTCCATGGTCTAACTTTCCACCCAATTTCAGTTCCCAGCTATTCCCTGATATACACTTTGCCTTTTGTTCAAGCTATCCTTTCTGCTTGGAGCGCTTTCTTCACTCACCCTAGGTTCTACCCATGGTTTGAGGCACATCTCATATCTCACTTGCCAACACAAGCATTTCTGAGTTTTCCAGATCATGTTGGTTTCATTGTTGGTGCTGCTGAACTCCAATTATATGTGTAGCTGGTACCACACAATTAATCATTTATTCTCTAGTTGTTTCATGTGACTTACCTCCCTGACTGAACCTAAACTCCAATAGCATCAACTACATTGATGGAACATAGCATACATTCCAATAAATCCTTTGTTGATTGAGTTAAAAGGGGAGAAAAGCTAAGTTTAATGAGTTTTAGTTAGATATTTCTTCTGAGACTTTGTTATTTCAATATAACTGCATTTGTTTCTAAACTTTGCTTTTTTTTATAGGGATGTTAAACTCGAAGATACCTACTTTGATAGAGATGTGGAAAAGGCATTTATGAAGGCCAGTGCCGATCTCTTTAATCAGAAAACCAAAGCATCTTTGCTTGTATCCAATCAGAATGGAAACATGTATACACCTTCAGTTTATGGCTCCCTTGCCTCTGTCCTCGCACAGTAAGCATAAATTCTAGTTTTAAAAATTGTATTTATGGCTAAATCCAGGATGACCAGTTATGTTAAAAGACCATATACCCTTGCTTTTTTGTTGTCCTCAGAAAAGCCACATATATTTCCCACTCCTATCTTTAGACATTTTATTGTCTGAAATCTGAATATGGCTACTGAACAACTTAGTTGTAGTTTTTGTAAATTCTTGGGCATAGAAGCAGTGAGCTAAAGTGACTGTGTTGGATAATGAAATTGTATGTCATGGAGTAAAAAAATTATCAGTACATGTAATAATAAGAGTGATCTTGTCCTTAGGAGCTTGAGGGGAATTTAGATTGATTTGATTAAGAATTATAATTTCTTACCTAATTTTCAAAGTTGAAACTGCGTGAATTTTTTCATTTGGGAAAAAAAAATGTTCCTCTAATTAAATGGTGGTTAATTAGAAGGCATAAAGATTGGTGTGAGTGACATCTGGAAAATAGACTATCAGAGTAAGAAGAAACTGAAGTACAGGCAAGATGTTAAAAAAGAACAAGTCAGACTCATCCAGCTGTCTGTGTTACTTTAATTTTGGCACAATAAAGGATTGAATTCAACGTAGTCTTAAACTGTGATACATTCTGAAACACTTGTGATCATATACAGGTAACACCCCATACCTGCTTTTCTGACTCATCCATTCTTGGCCTTTATTGAGCATGGTAGCTTGCCAGACAATAATATAACTGAATTTGAGAGTATAATTTTCTTAGTCTTACTTATCTTTGTGGCACCGAGTATTTAGATTTTCAGGAGCCAGAACTGGAAAACTTCATTTCCAATTTGTTTACCCTGATATTACAACATTAAATTCAATCCATAAATTTATGGATGTGAGCATTTTAGCCCATAGTTTTTATTCACACTTACCTGGATTTGGGGACAATTGTGTGATTTTGCTAACAGTTTTCTTTCATCCTTATAGGTTCACACCTCAGCAGTTGGCAGGGCAGAGGATTGGAGTCTTTTCCTATGGGTCCGGTTTTGCTGCTACATTATATTCTCTTAAAGTTACACAAGATGCCACTCCTGGTAACTGTTTAATTCATTTTTAAAAATTTCTCCTGCTGGGGTGGCTAGGTTGCTCAGTGAATAGAGTACCGGCCCTGGAGTCAGGAGGACCTGAGTTCAAATGCGGCCTCAGACACAACACAAAAACTAGCTGTGTGACTTTGGGCAAGTGACTTAACCCCAATTGCCTTACCTTTCTCCCTCCAAAAAAAAAATTTTTCTCCTGCTGTGTGTAAGGGTCACTTAGTTTGGAAAAACACTTGTCCACTTAACTATTTGCTGAAGCAGCGGATGGTATTGGTATTGTGTGTATCAGGATAAAGCAGAGTTTTTATTTAGTCTGGTCTAGGCAAGAGGCTGCTGCTGGAATCACAGAACCTCTCCTAACACCCTTTTTTCTATTTTTGTTGATCTTTTTTACAAATTTTTATTACTCAGTGCAAGTCCGAGGCAGCTGAGGGTGTTGAAAGGTGCTGAGTATCAAAAACTGAGTCAGTCAGCTTGGTGGTGAGATGTCATGTGATCAGATTATGGGGGAGAAGGGCAAAGCCCAGTGTTCCCAGAAGTGGAAACCAAGTAGGGCTGCTGATTGGCCATCCTTAACTATAGTAATCTCTTAACTCTGCATTAATGGTAGGCTCTCATGGTGCAAATAAACTCCAAAAATATTTTGTTTGACTTTGAGAATGAGTTACCTGACTTATGCAAAAGATTTGTCATGTGTATGTGTATGTACAACTAATTTGAATAGATTCATTTGCCACAAAGGCACTTTAGGAATGTGTGAGGTAATGAGTGGAAAATTTTGGCCAAAACTTAAAAAGTAGGCCAGGGATTAATTCTTGTTGAGTGACTTATTAATGGTAATAAATTTTTGTGGCAGGATCTGCCCTGGATAAAATAACAACGAGTTTATGTGATCTGAAAACAAGGCTTGACTCAAGAACCTGTGTTGCACCAGATGTCTTTGCTGAGAACATGAAGCTCCGAGAAGAAACTCATCATTTGGGTAAAGATTTTTGTGTTACATTTGGGGTGGCTAGGTGGTGCAGTGAATAGAGCACTGGCCCCGGAGTCAGGAGAACCTCAGTTCAAATCTGGCCTCAGACACTTGACACACTTACTAGCCATGTGACTTTGGGCAAGTCACTTAACACCAATTGCCTTGCCAAAAAAGCAAAAAAAAAATTAAGATTTTTTGTGTTACAGTTTTTCCATTAAAAAAAAAAAACAGCTCACCAGAATGTGCTTTTCTAATTTATCTGAAAATCAGCTAATTGATAAGAAGTAACTGAGAGCAGCTACATGATAGTACTATTTAAGATCAAGAATCACCAAGTAAAATGATTTCTATTAATATTTCTCATTTTGTGTCCTCTTTGGTAGTTAACTACATTCCCCAAGGTTCAGTGGATGCTCTTTTTGAAGGAACTTGGTACTTAGTTAGAGTGGATGAAAAGCACCGAAGGACTTATGCCCGTCGTCCCGCTCCAAATGATGGCACTCTGGATGCAGGGGCTGGACTTGTACATTCAAGCACAGCAGCTGAGGTAAGGATTATTGCCACTACCCTGAGGAATGAATGCCTCTGGGATGGTCATAAGGGAAAGGGGAAAAAGATAAGGAGCTCATAAGTGATATTTGTCCTTCTTCCTCTAGACCATAGGTCAGGAATGGGGAATCTGCAGCCCCGTGTGGCCACATGTGGCTCTCTAGGTCCTTAAGTGTGTCCTTTTGACTGGGTCCAAGTTTTACAGAACAGATGCTTTTATTAAGGGAATTTGTTCTATGAAGTTTGCATTTAGTCAGAAGGTTGCACTTAGGACCTAGAGGGCCACATATGGCCTTAAGGCAGCAGGTTCCCCACCCCTGGCTAGGATTTAGCTTCTCTCTTTTATGACCCCCAAAATAATTTCTCAAATCTAAGCTATCTGGGAATAAGGAAAAGACAGAATCTGAGGTCTATCTAAGTGAGCGCTTGGGGCTCTTTTCTATGAGATTAAACTCATGGTCTCTTTTTCTAAGTAAGTCCTGGGCCTGATCCATTAAACTTTAGTGTGCTTTGTTTCTTCCCTTTTTTTAAGCCTGTATACTATATTTCAAGAAATCATAAATGAAAAATACCCAGTTTTATTAAAATGACAGGGCAAAGTGGAGATAGATAGCAACCACAATCTCTTCCTGAAAGAAACTTCAAAAGAAAAAGTTCCAGAAATGTTATAGCCACAATCCAGAACTCCTATAGTTACAGAAAAAATAGTGCAAATATCCAGGACAAAGCACTTGAAGTACTGAGAAACCAGAATCATAAGGCATAGTAGCTTTTTCTGTTTTAAAAGAGAGAGTTGGTATTGGAATACAAACAAAGCGTAGGTATATGTAAAACCTGCAAAATTAGGATCTGAAAGCTAAAGCATTTGCTAGGTTATCTTGCTTTCAGATGTGTTTGTAAAAGCTAATTTTTCTTTTTCCTTTTTAAAAGCATATTCCTAGCCCTGCTAAGAAAGTACCAAGGCTCCCTGCAACAACGGCAGAACCTGAAGCAGCTACCATTAGTAATGGAGAGCACTGAGTTACCTCTGTGAGGTGGAAGACTCCTGCGTGGGGAGAGGGTGGGGGAATGTGGGGAAGGGAAGAATGGGACATCTGGGAAAAACTTAAAGGGATTACATATTGCCTAAATTTTGATGTGTCTTACTTGGAGCCTGGAAACTATTGTGTACTTCTGAAAGTCTTTGTTTAGTTCATTTTGCTGACATGCTTCCTGTTGTGATAACATAACACTAAAATAGCATGAATGTATTTGGAATGATGTTAAGGGCTCTGTAAACCTTCATACCTCTTCAACTATTTGTAAGCATGGCGTTCAGCTTTTGATGTGGTCATATGAATCACATGCAGATCTGGCAGAAGAAAATGGAGATATCACTAGACAACCTACAATTTTTTAATATATAAATATTTTTAAATAGCGTTAAGCAAGACTCCTAATAGCGCCTTCAGTTTTTGAAATAAAACTTGAGAGCTTTTTAAAATATGGTTTACATAAGCCCTATGACAATGGCAAAACCAGAAGTGTCCCTTTTCTAAATTTTATAAGTATTTCACTAAGGTAGAAAATGGCAGTTTTAGGGAAGCAATACTATTGCTCTATTTGAATTGGGCCCCACCAGTGACTGGAAGTCAGGATAATGGCCTTTGTGAACTAAAGAATAGTTGATCTTGAACAAGCTCCTTCTGGAGAGGACCTCTGTGACATGTGGCACCCTCTGGTAGGAGCAGTTCTTGTCTCTGTGCCGGCTTTGGTCATTGATTTTGAATAGTGCTTGAGATCTATAAGGTGGCTTATGCTGTTACAGTTCTTTGTATTGTATTTTAACTTGGGGCATGCAGGTTTCTAGAAAAGTACCTTCTATAAGCGTGACCCTCATTGTTAACTTGAATAGAAGGAGAGAAGGTAGCAATTTTAAACATTACTCGAGTTACTCTTCAGTATTGCAGACTTAACTTCAGAAACTGACAATCTAAATACTTGATGATTTTTGTCAAAAGTAAAATTGTTGATGTGACCTGAGTTTTTTCCTGGTCCTTGAAAAAAAGAGAATTTAGAATTCTCCATCACTGTCATGCAATCCAATTTGTGAAGCTTTCTTTCAGACTTTCACTTAGAAAACTATGTATCCCACAAAGGAAAAATGTCATAGAATGAACAATATGTCAGAATGAAGAAAAAGACTTATTGGACAGTTATGTAGGCCCGCTTGGTGCTGAACTACAACATGAGCCTTATTAGGTTACAAAAATACAGAGGTAGTTGGAACTAATGTACAGAACTAATTTTTAATACTTTATTTTATTAAATTCTGTGAAGTTTCAGTTATCTATTACAAACTTGCACACAAACGACATGAAATGTAATGTTTCAGATTACAAGGTAATGCGTAATGTGTTTGTAAATTATTCTTGTCTAATATTAACTAGTAGCTTTTCTTTTTTTGATTTGTACAGTCAAAAGCAAGTTAAAATGACTTCATTTTAACACCTGATGTAGATTAATGATGTAAGTTCTGATTTAAAGATTGATGGGAAAATGGTGCATGCAGTGCTTTTGCAAGTATTGGGGGTTAGAAATGTTCTGAAAAGAATAATTTAACTTCTGGGTGCCAAGAGAATTGGGTGAATGAAAGTTCATTGCCGGCAATGGACAGACCTATTATACCACTGGCACAGAATATTAACTCTATACACTTCATTAAGGATGAGGTGAATAACTTTGAAATAAAGTTTTAAGAGAAATTTCAAACATATGAAGGTCTTTTAATTCTACCATGAAATAATATACTAAGAATCATCCTTTTTCTTTTGAGAAATGAGAATTCTCATCTGGTCATGTGTTAATCATACTTATTACCCAGACATCATTTTATTTAAAGCAACAAAAAACGTCTTTAAAAATTTACTTAAGGGGAGGCAGCTAGGTGGGGCACAGTGAATAGGGCTGGAGTCAGGAGAACCTGAGTTCAAATGCGACTTCAGACACTTAACACAAAACTACCCATGTGACCTTGGGCAAATCAACCCCAATTGCCCTACCTTAAAAAAAAATTTTTACCTAAGAAACTAGTTAGTGAAGTGAGTAAATATCAGTTATAATAAACTTCAGTTAATATGCATCAAGTAATTTAGGTAGACTGAGCAGCTACATGTCTAAATAACAGCAATTCTATGGTTTCTGATTTGAATTGGTAAGTTGTTAATTTTTGGTCTTGCAGCAATCATTTTAATTCCTTTAATGCAGATACTTGCATTCCACAAATCTCTTGATCTCTCTGAGCTCCAGTTTCCTCATACTTGATTCCTTAAGGGCTAATTCTGTTGCATTTACTGTATTTGGGCTTGTTTTGACTTAGTCCTCAGAATAAATTTCATCTCTATTTAAAGTATAACTAGGCTGACCTCAGAAGCAGATTTTTAAAAAGCCCATTTTGAAACATTTATTTGAAACCTTTCATCTCTGGTTTGCTGCTTGTGACTTATATCAAAACAAGTGGCCATTAGGCAACAGAAGGTCACTTAATGAGAAGTGCAGATAGCAAATGACTTTTCAGAGAAGGACCATGGAAAGAGAAGTCATTTTAAGGCACGAGACCAAATTTAGTGTTTGAAATCTTATGCTCATAATCAAACAAATTACCCCCTATGTCCTGCTTTGGTCCTTATTTTGGGGAATGATTTTGTTTAACTTTCTTACTGTGAATTGCTTCTAGAAGTTGGATTTAGGTTGATTTTTAAAGTTTGTTGTGGGATTCTTTGGTTCCATATGGGAGTTTAAGGGAAGTGCAACCCATCTCACAGTACCAGGTAATTTCATTTTAATAAAAAAACGAATATCTTCTACCATCATTGTGCAAGAAGCTATGAGAACATAATTAACAAAATGTTGGGGGCAGCTAGGTGGCTCAGTGAATAGAGCACCAGCCCTGGAGTCAGGAGGACCTGAGTTCAAATCCCACTTCAGACATTTAACACTAGCTTGGGCAAGTCACTTATAACCCCAATTGCCCCGCCCTCCCCCCTCCAAAAAGCTAAAAAAAAAAAGTTTCCAGTTTTTGAGGGGGAAATAGCGTGGAGAACTTGTTGATTTTACTCAGGAGTCTTGATATGGATTGAAATTGTAGTTCTGTTGCATGTGGTTAGGGCATCTAGGTTGGCATAGTGGATAGAGCACCAGACTTGGAATTGGGAAGACTCATCTTCCTGAGTTCAAATCTGTCCTCAGACACTTAGTAGCTGTGTGACTCTGGGCAACTCACTTAACCCTGTTTTCCTCAATGGCAAACCACTACAGTATCTTTGCTGAGGAAAACACAAAATGGGGTCATTAAGTGGAACACGACTTAAAAACGACTCACAACAAACTACGGGGGGGGGGGGGGGTAGTAGGGATTTGTTAAGGGTGCTGGATGTAAAAAAAAGAAACACCCCAACCTCCACGGAGCTTATGTAGTCTGCTAGAAAATACAAGCTGTGCAGAGATAAGCATAACTACACAAAATAGTTTGAGAAGGGGGAAAGTGCAAAGAAAGAAAGGATGGCATCATTGAAAGATTTGAAGAAAGAAAGTAGGAAACCCGGAAAGGCAAGAAGGAGGAGAAGAGTACATATTCACAACTCCCGACCACTAGTGGAAGAAGACCTGAGGAGACAGGTAGAAGTTCATGTTTGGGGAACGGCCATATGTCTAATTTAACTAGAATGTAAGAATATGTAAAATGGAGCTATGAATTGACACTGA
Organism: Petaurus breviceps papuanus; assembly: GCF_028583685.1. NCBI lineage: Eukaryota > Metazoa > Chordata > Mammalia > Diprotodontia > Petauridae > Petaurus > Petaurus breviceps. Next base: position 9,006,727 of record NW_027185890.1, read on the forward strand.
AAGGGTGAGTTGAAACTAGAGTGTGGAGCACCTTAAATACCAGGCAATAGATAATGTTTTTATTTTAAAGGCAAGTCTCAGTAGCTGAACTTATTTAGTGGCTTGGTCCCTGTATTAGGAAGAATATTTTTGGAAGATATTGGAAAACAAGGATACAAATCAGGAAGATAGGATAGAGTAAATTAGAGAGGAGTTTGAGATGGCTGGAAAATGGATGGTGATTCAGTGAAGGAAATGGGGGAGGGGGAGAAGAGAGGGGGCGGGGCATTTGTCATACAGGCTGAAGAACCAGAAGAGAGCTATTCACCTACGGTGTTCCCAGCACTGTGCCAAAAAGACAAGAGCCATGGATGGTGGTGGTTGTTAAAGTGTCAAAAGCTGTCATCACATTGAATGATTAAGGGATTATAGGTCACCTTTGGAGAGAGTAATTAGTAGCCTAGAAGGGTCAAGCCAGATCTCAAGGAGTGAGGGGATAAAGTGGAGGCTGAGTATAGGAGTTTGGCAGTGAAAAGGAGGAAGAAACAACATAGCTTGGAAGGTTGACAAAGTCAAGGAATTTTGTTTTTAAGGAAAGGACAGACCTTACCCCATGGGGAGAAAGCCAGTTTAGAGGGCAGGAAATGATCAAAGCGGCAAATGGGGCAACTGGAGGGATCTGAGACTGAGAGCAGAGTTAAATTGGTTTTGACAGTTCACCCCCCCTTTTTTTTTTAAGCAATTGGGGTTAAGTAACTTGCTCAAGGTTACTCAGCCAGTTATTTCTGGGTGTGGTGCTAAGTATCTGAGCCTGGATTTGATCCCAGGTCATCCTGACACTGGAGCCGGTGCTCTTACTCGCTGAGCCACCTGGCCGCCCCTGAGTTCACCCCTTTCTTGGTGACTGGAGAGAAGGGATGCATAGAGTAGGAGAAAATAAGATCTTAAGAAAAAAGAACAATTCTATAGATGACTGACAAGAATCAGGACAAGGTGGTATAGACAGCAGGAGTCTTAAAGGAGAGGTTGCCAGGAAGGGGATAAATCTGAGCTTAGAGGAAGAAGGAGAGGGAAAGTGGCAGAGGACAAGGAGGAACCAGCACCACAGCATTTTAAGGGATGTGGAGAATGGAGACTGAGAAGAAATATAGGATGAAGAGGAGTGTACCAGCTAAGGCAGGGTTCTAGACTACAATAAAAAGGAAAAGCAGGGAAGTAAAGGAACTAGAGAGGGGAAGGAAGGTTGAGTCCAATGAAAAGTGTGAATCAGGGGAAAGAGATTTTCTCACTATTGAGTTAAATGATCCAGTACTTTAATTTAGCTGATTTTTTTTATAATATTCTAATAAGCTCTTTTAAAAATAGGTACATAGGGACAGCCAGGTAGCACAGCAAGTAAGAGCACCGCCTCCAGTGTCAGGATGACCTGGATCAAATCCGGGCTCAGATACTCAGCACCACGCCCAGAAATAACTGGCTGTGTAACCTTGAGCAAGTTACTTAACCCCGATTGCTTTAAAAAAAAATAAAAATAGGTACATATTTGAGTTTGATGGCCTTTGTCTTCTTGAAATGCAAGTTTAGCTAGAACAAGTGATTCCCTCTAAAAATTCTTAATATTTCTTTGGGCCTTTTGCTTCCTTCTTATTTTTCTTAGCTGAAAAGTAAATCCATTATGGGGGAAAAAAAGATTTTAGGGCAGTATCAAACTGGAATGTTTCCAATAATCACACCATGATTGAACTTTCCAAACCCAACATCTTTTTATCTTCAGGCTTCATTCCTGAAAAGGCCAAAGTTCAAGTGACACAAAACTGTTTTACTGTTTCTAAGGGACTAAATCTCTTAGAGTCAAAGCAGGAGATATGCATTTGACTAAATATTATGTTAGGATTTAGCTTAATTGGGACATTTGGGTTCTGTTTTTGAGGTATCTGGTATTCTGTTGAGATTTTTTCACCGTGAAAATTCCCCTAACTTATGGGCAGCCAGGTGGCTCATCGAGTAAGAGCACCAGCCCCAGTGTCGGGATGACCTGGGGATCGAATCCAGGCTCAGATACTTAGCACCACACCCAGAAATAACTGTCCATGTAACCTTGAGCAAGTTACTTAACCCCAATTGTTTAAAAAAAAAAAATTCCCCAAACTTGATAGGACAGTGAATTTTCTTGGGTTTCTCTTTCCCCACCCCTTAGGGAACAGGCCTGTTTTAACCTTAATTTGTTCACTATTTCTGACCCAGATCACTCAAGTGTTCAGCTTCTTAGGGCAAACTTAAGGCATATTTGGTTAGAAAGGGAGGTATATCTCTTCCCTATTAAGACAAATGTTGGAGTTAGGGAGTGAAATTTTAAAATTTGATTTGGAAAAGACCTTTTAAACATGCAAAACCATGACTAAGAGTGGTTTTAATCTCAAAGTAGGAACCATGAATTGGCACATTCCACCTGAACCCTACATCTGAGTTTAAGTGTGGGAGAGTTCCAGCCCTTGGGTTTAGGTTTGAGTATTGAGAAGAAAATTAGTTTGGAGAACAGAGAGCTCCCTACTCAGAACTGCCTGGAATTTAAGCAAAGGAACCATTTAAAGTTAGAGATAGACAGTATCATTTAAATTATATGCTTTTGCACCAGCCAAGAAATCTTTGTTTACACAGCTGGAAATTTCTAAATAGGCCATCTTAGTTATTGAAGCCAATGTTGAGAAAAAATGAATTGGGTAATTCACTTTCACACTAAACCACACAACACAGTAAGCAAAGAAATACTGAAGGCCATGCACAAAACCAGGCAGAACTAGGAAAGGCTAAATTGAAACATGTTATAGCCAATTATAACATTTCCTGTATGAAAACTAACAGCATTAGTGATGGAAACCAATAACCGTTGCTGCTTGAAGTATCAACCAGGGCTTGGCAAATTGTATTACGTGAACAATATGACATTTTGCTGGGTTTTTACCTGTATTGCCTGTTTTAGATAACCCAGCAGGAACTTTTTCTTGGGGGCATTATTCCTCAAGAGAAGTTAGGATTGTGATTCTGGTTAGTCATTTCTACTACTTAAGTAAACTGAGTAATAAATATTTGACATATAACATATACTTCATTCTTAAGAAACCCCCAAACGAAGCAAGCCAGAAAAATTGAGATTTATTGCCTTGTCAGTTTGAAAGAAAAATAGATTACAAAATTCCTATTTGAGTTTATTTAAAATTAGAAAATTTTCATAACCCAAATTGCTTAAATTTGTTTAAAAACAAATCCAAAAACAATGTTTAAATTCATTGGCAGTCTAATGCAATTTACAAAATTGAACAAAATTTGGATGTGTGTCGTATGCCCCGATAGACACGGGATGCTTTCTTTGAGTCTCCTTCCTTGGGGTCTGGCAGGGTCACTATTGGGACATTCTCTAAAGCCCTTCTTCTTTGGACTCTGTGCAAAATGATACGGTAGACTCCAGTGATTGAACTGCGGGAATCTCTCCCCTGGTTATTTCTAATATGCTCTTCAGTAATACCCAGATTTTCTAAGGTGTTTTTGACCTCATTCTCTTCTTCCTTAAGCGTGTGTTTTTCTGATAAATATTTGGGATCCAGTTGGAAGGGTTCCAAGGGAGTGGGGTGTAGCACCCCTTGCATCCATTCATTGTTCATGATGTAGTCAATGCCATACCTTTCTGTGGGTATTGGCTGCAGAACCCCACGGATCAGCCTTTGACAGGGGTTGGAGACATGAGGGGGTATGCTGTATGTCCCATCGAGAATACACTTCTTCAGTTTGACCACTGTCTCTGCTCGAAATGGCATGGTGCCAGTCACCATAAAATATAAGAGGACTCCTAAGGCCCAGATGTCCACATAAGTGCCGACATAATTTTCATCCCTGAAGAGCTCTGGGGCAGCATATGGAGGAGACCCACAGAAAGTGTTTAGAGTTTCACCTTTTTTGCTTACTGTGCTGAATCCAAAATCACCCACTTTCACACAGGTATTGCTTGTATAAAATACATTTTCTGCCTTCAGATCTCTATGAATAATTTGATTTTCATGCTGTGAAGCAAGAAAGGACAAAGTCAATTTTAAAAACTGGTAAAAATAACTTTTATCTTTTTTTTCTTTTAAGCAATTGGGGTTAAGTAACTTGCTTAAGGTTGCATGGCCAGGTGTTTCTGGGTGGGTGCTAAGTGTCTGAGCCCAGATTCGATCCCCAGGTCATCCCAACACTGAGGCCGGTGCTCTTACTCGCTGTGCTACCTGGCCACCCTGATAACTTTTATCTTAAAAAAGGTACAAATCTGTGCTAAATATTCAATAATTCTAAACACCTGGAAAATCATTTGTATAATTATGGTGATTCATTGAAACATCAGAGAACTGACTACCTTAAGCTTTAAGCATAATAGGTTTCTTAGGATAATCAGTAAATCAACAAACATTTATTAAAGTCCTACTATGTGCTAGGCACTGTGATATTCAAGGAAAGTTTCTTGTTAACACAGAATCAGAATGTCAGTATTTAAGATCTGGATGGAACCTCAGGGTTCGTCTCATCCAACTTATATAAAAAAGAAATTCCCATTATAACATCTCTGTCTGCTTAAATTAGACTGTAATAAAGCCTTTGAATACTTCCAAGGAGGGAGAGGTAACTACATTTTGACACACATTGATGAGGAATTGGTTTGAAAGGGGAAAATGCACCTCCTACTTAAACTCTTTAAAACAGACCTGATCAACGTAAGGACAAACCACAATTCCATAGGACTCATGATGAAATAATGCTACCCACCTTGATAGAGAGAGGTGATTGACTCAGAGGGCATGCTAGGTACTGTACTTTTGTTTTGTTTTGTTTTTTTGGACAGGACTGATTTGTTTTCCTTGACTATACATGTTTGTTACAAGTTTTGTTTTTCTTGGTTTCTCAACAGAGGGGAGGGGAAGGTAGAAGGGGGAGAATGAAGCTAAAAATAAAATTGAATTTAAAAAACAAAAATTTTAGGCCATTGACTGCTTCTGCTGGCTGGGCAAAACAACCTATAGCCTGCTTTAGCAAAGGAAAAATAGGGAAAAAAATAGAAAAAAAAAAATAACCCAAAATACAGCAGCCCTTTGGCACAGGCTCGGTTACCTAACCTTTGTCATGAGACCCTACAAGAAGAGGATTGAAAATGGAGTGTGAATCAGGGTTAGAACCAGGACCAGGGAGGAATACAATCTCCTCTGCTCATCATTCCTATAAGGCCTCCTTGCCCTCAACCAACACACTGTAGAATCCAGCGTCCAGAAGAAGCTGGCCACCGCCTAACAATCCCCTAACACGCAACCCATCCTTGCTCTTTGTTTCTAGCCTTGGAACAGTCAATATCTTGTAGTGCAAACAGTACTGTTTTGGGAGTTAAATGACCTGAGTATAATCAATCCCACCTTTCCTATTTATTCATTGCTTGGAGAAGTTTCTTAATTCTCTAGGTCTCAGTTTCTTCATCTGTCAAGCTGAGGGTATTTGGTTCTTAACCTGAAATCTGTCAACTTTTTTTTTTACTATTTTGGTAATTGTATTTAAACATAATTGATTTCCTTTGTGATCCTTTGTATTTTTTTCTGCATCTAAAAACATCATTCTGAGAAGGCTTTGCAGACTTCCAAAGCTGAACACACGCCAAAAGAGATGAGAATCTTTGATCTAAATGATCTCCAAAGTCCTTTCTAGCTCCAATCCTAAGGCTCCCTGCCTTCATAACTGTACCTTAAATCAAAGGTGTCAAGCTAACATAGAAACAGGGACTGCTAAAATGTATGTGATAATCCTTGCAGACTCAGCAAACTACATATTAATTAACATCATGTGCTATTTTTCTTTATTTTGTTAAATATTTCCCAATTGCATTTTAATCTGGTTGAGTTGCACTGTGGAGTGATGCAGAGCAGAATGAGCCAGTGTGTTTGAAACCTCTACCTTAGAGCACCTGCAAGGACCACTCATACTTTAAAGGATGTTTGCTTTTATTCGTGCACCATATCTGACCTCTCTCTAGCTATTATCTGCTTTGTCCATGCGGACTGTTGGAAAGTGGTTCAATGTTCTTTTTCTTTGCCCTGACTCTTTAAAGAGAGGTGCAGAGACAAGAGTAGGGAGTACAACTTTCCAGCGTTCTACAATGGGCCCTTCTACAGTCGTCCTCTAGCTTCTCTCCTTCATTTGCCTGCTGCTTCTGCTCCCAGTTTTTCCTCTTCCTTTCTATCTGTAGGTGTACCCGTGAGGGGATGGTGCTTTATGTAAACCAGTACATGGAATGGATTCTGCCTCCATGACATAATGCTACCTATCGATAGCACAGCCATGGTGCTCATAGTGGGACTGAACCATTTCCTAGCAAGGGTAGGCAAAAAGTGCCATTAAGTGACAACTTTACCAATCCTGCCTCCCCAAACGTGAACACACACACACACACACACACACACACCAGATCTTCCTTACGTTTTCCTTTGTATCTACTCCATGCCAAATTTCCATTCCCAATAAAAAGGCCTACCAGTAACTGCTTAGCCCACTGATGGCAATCTGGGCTAAAGAAGTTACTGACCCTTGACCATAACCCCATTTCTCTGTCTATGGAGGAAAGACAACCAGTGTTCACTCCCACACTAACAACTATGTTGGCTGATCTGAGGTAAGCACCAAGCAGCCATTATATAGGCTTTAGGCCCAGAAGTAAGTTTAAAAATCACCGTCTACCTACCTTGTGCCCATTTTACAGAGGAGAAAGCAACTTGACCAAAATCACATAGCTAGTAAGTAGTAGGACCAGGATCAGGCCCAGATGGTCTGACTCCAAAGTCATTATTCTTTCTGCTTCATCCCACTATCCTTTACTTTTTGCTGGCTGGTTAGACCAGTAAATGTGGTTTAGGTTGAGGGGAGGCTAGGTGGCACATGAATAGAGCACTGGCCTTGGAGTCAGGAAGACCTGAGTTCAAATACGACCTCAGACACCACACAAAAACTAGCCTTGTGACCTTGGGCAACTCACTTAACCCCAACTGCCCTCCAAAAAAAAATGTGGTTTAGGTAAGAAAATGGTGAACATGTTTGGGATAAGTGAGCTGTGAAAGAATAAGGAAAGGCAAAAGGCATTATTAAGTGCTTACTGAATGCCCCGCACAAAAGGGCAAAGATGGACCTGAAATTTACATTCTGGTTTTGGAGATAGAATTTACACATGTATAAACTAGAAGCCAAAACAAGAGAGCACAGAGCTGTACAATGAATACATAAAATGAAAGTTTAAATCTGCTGAATGGTACAGCACTGACCATGCATGATAGAAGGAATTCAGAAAAGGAACATTTAATGTCAGCTCGAAGAGTTTGGATCAGTTTCATGGAGGAGATGGGGCTTGAGAGAGATCCTGATGGAAAGATCAGATTTTGGTTGATGGAAAAGAAGGGAAAGAAAGGCGCAAAAGGGAAAATGAGAGAAGCTTGAGCTGAGCACAAAGTACAAGTGAGAGACTTGGTGAGACAATGCAGGGACAGATTCTATTCTCTTTGGTGGATTTCTGTTGACAAAATTGCTTCAAATCACAAATAATATAGGCCCATAATCCTAAACCCTATTGCTGACTTCTACAGGAAAGCTAGATAGGGAATTACCAGCAAAGGGGCATTTGGCAAATGCCTCAAATAGCACTTTCCTAGGGTAGCTGGGTAATGCAGGGCACAGAGCCCTGGGCCTGGAGTCAAGAAGACTCACCTTCCTGAGGTCAAATCTGGCCTCAGACACTTAGTAGCTGTGTGACCCTGGGAGAGTCACTTAATACTGTTTGCCTCAGTTTCCTCACTCATAAAAATAAGTTGGAGGAGGAAATGACAAACCACTCCAATGTCTCTGCCAAGAAAACCCCAAATGAGGTCACAGAAAATCGGACACAACCAAAAATCAACTGAACAAAAAAGGGATAAGGCGGGATAAGAGAGGACTAGAATTTGAAGACTAAAAATCAGCACATTCTTCAGCATATCACATCAGCAGCATAGTCCGAGCTCTGGTTTTGGAGTTAGAGGTTTTGCTCAGTCTTTTTTTAGTTGTGTCTGACTCTTTGTGACCCCATTTGTTTTTTTGCTTTTTTGGAGGGCAATTGGGGTTAAGTGACTTGCCCAAGGTCACACGGCTAGTTTTTGTGTTGTGTCTGAGGTCACATTTGAACTCAGGTCCTTCTGACTCCAGGGCCGGTGCTCTATTCATTGAGCCACCTAGCCACCCCTCATTTGGGGTTTTCTTGGCAAAGATACTGGAATGGTTTGCCATTTCCTCCTCCAGATCATTTTTCAGATGAGAAAACTGAGGCAAACAGGGTAAAGTTATTTGCCCAGGATCACACAGCTACTAAATGTCCAAGGTCAGATTTCAACTCAGAAGATGAATTGTGAAGATGAGCTCTAGGAACTATGGCACCACCCAGAGCCAGAGGACTTGGGTTCAATTCCAGCCTCTGATACAGTCTGTGTGACCCTGGGTTGTTATGTAACCTCTCTGGTAGGGCTCATTGCCCATTCCTGCTCTAGATGAGAACTGCAGACTGTGTGAGCAGTGACTACCCATCGGTCTCACAGTTCTCGCCAGACTGGCACTGTGGGTACTTGATAGTGTCCAGCTCACCATGTGCTTCACCGCTGACACAATCTGTGAGAAAACGAGCTTGCTTTCAGTCTCTGAGAGCTTCCCCTCAGTGCTGATCTTCACAAAGAGCTCTCCCCCTCCAGCATACTCCATCACCAGGTGGAGCTTAGACAGGGTCTCTACAACTTCATAGAGGCGGATGATGTTAGGGTGGTGCAGTTTTTCCATACTGGAGATCTCATGCGACAGCAGCCTTTGGGTTTTCTGGTCTAACTTGGTCTTGTCCAGGATCTTAATGGCCACCTTTTCTAAAAATGAAAAAGGGACAGGAGATAATGAGAGCTTCGGTCGTTCCTGGCCAACTTCACTGAGTTACAAGTAGTTGTGCAAAATTGCATCTCAGACAGGTTTGGAACAAAAACTTTAGAGTTAATAAAGGCCCTAAGATTGTTTGAACTTCTCTTCATTTGCAGATGAAGGAAATGAGGCTCAGATGATATGCCCAAAGTCACACAGGTTGTTGTTTCCCTGTGTCTGACCTTCATGACCCCATTTGGGCATTTCTTGGCAGAGATACTGGAATGGCTTGCATCTCCTCCACCAGTTTATTTTACAGGTGAGGAAACTTAGGCAAACAGGGTTAAGTGACTTGCCCAGGGTCATGAAACTAGTATATATTTGAGGCAGGATTTGAACTTAGGTCTTCCTAACTCCAGGCCTGGTGCTCTATCCACTGTGTCATCTAGCTATCTAAGTCATACGGGTAGTAAACTGCAAAGCCAGAATCTGATCCCAGGCCTAGGGCTCTCTCCACTACTAGGTGATGTGGTTGGGAGAGTGCTGGGCCTGGAGTCAGAAAGATTGCAGTTCAAACACTACCTCAGACACGTACTAGCCGTGTCACTTTGGCAAATCACTTAATGTCTCTCAGCTTTGGTTTCCTTATCTGTAAAATGGGGATAATAATCTCACCTACCTCCCTGGGTTGTTGTAGGGATTCAATGAGATAAGAGTTGTAAAGTAGTTTGCAAACCTTAAAATGATATATAAATGCTAGTTCATATGATTACACCACTCTTCTTCAACTATGTACACAATAAAACTTCATTAATTCAGATCCCCGTGGCTCCATATTGGCTAGGATTTTATTTGTGAATAACAAGTAAATTGGTTCAGACTGAAGTTCCAAATGTTTCCCCTTTCCTAATCAATGGCAGGCAGTTTCTAGATTCTACTTTTCCTATAAAAATCCCTTTTATAAATTACTTTTAATAAAAACTTCTATTAGCAGCTTAGACTCTAACAAAAATAGAGTTACTACAAATTTATATGTATTTCAAATATAATGACTGATAAAGTACAGGACCCCTAGGCATTGCAGAGCATAGAATCTGTAAATCTCTGGAAATAGGGGAGTCTTTGAGGACCTTCTTTTAAGGAGAAAGGAGAGTTTTGGAAGAAGCCAGCTTGAGAAAGAAGACCTGAGCATAAATCCTTCTTTTTCTAGGATCCTTTGTCTTCTTTACCATCTCCTTAATTCCTGTTCTCTGAGATGAATGGCTCCATAGTGATCGCTTCAATTTTTGAAACTAAGATAAAAATAGGCTTACTTTTACCATATAATATTTATGTCTTTGGTGTAAAAAAAAAAAAGAGTGGAAGGGTCAAAGTCATCTACAATATTACTCCATTCCTCTGATGGAATGTGAAGGTGAAACTTTTTTTAGCAGGAGTTCGTTTATTGCTCCTCATGTTTTGAAATCCCTGACAGATTTCTGAGATTCAAGAATAAGAAATCACAACTCTTGGAAATTCCCCAAATCATAAGTTGTTCTGTATTTTTCACAACATTTTACTAATATGTTTTTAAATAATAATAAACTGCAAATGAACTTTCTGTGACAGGGTTATATGAAAAGTTTCAGAGGTTTTCTATTTTAAAAGATTGCATAATATTAGCAATAATATTAATTGGTTAATAATAATGCATAATATTATGATGAGGAACTAATATATTGTGACAATGATTTAAACTATTTTTAAAAAGGAATGTTAGCAGGCAAACTGTGCTAAGGATATCATGGAGGCATTTAGCTTACTTAGGAGGCAACATTTTAAGGACTTTGATGTTATGATTATTTTACATACAAATAACTGCTTCTAATGCACCTAGTCTATTTAATTAAAACTGGTCTTCAAGACCTCATAGGAAGGGAATAAGCATTTATTAAGTACCTACTGTGTGCCAAGCACAAGACAGATATTATCTCAGTTTAGATTCACTGTGAAGCAGTTGCTATTACATTCCCCTTGTTGCAGTTGAGGAAACTGAGGCAGGCAGAGGTTGTAACTTGTCCAGGGTCACTGAATTTGAATTCAGAGCTTCCTGACTCCAGGCCTCATGCTCTATCCACTGTGCTACCTAGCTATCTCTACTTTAGCAAATAACAAAACAATAATTAAACGTCTGAGGTTCAGCTAACTCAGATACCAATAACTAATGGAATGGCACCAGGGTACAGAAGGTAAAAGGAGAGAAGCCAAGGGCTTGGATAATTCCCATGCTGGTAATCACATCCTGAAGAATCGAGTTGTCTTAAAATACTCAAGGAATTTTAACGTTCTTTTCTCTTTAAGTCCCAAAGTCTAAAGTTCTTTCAAAGGCTGCTTCCTTTACTTAAAGAAGAGAAGCTTCTGATTTTACACAAGGGAAGGGAAAATAAAATCATGCCTATCTAGTTTAGAGATCTTTAATCTGCCTGAGAGTAAAGAGGAGGTTAGTTAAATTGGCAGTAGGAAAGGAGAGGGTGGGCTAGGAAGGACATCCTCTGGCAGAATTCCTCTTTGAGTCCCAGGAGGCATATGTGGACTTCTACTTAGCAAAGAAAGCATGATTGCTTTGTGTGTGTGTATTGAAAAGAAAAAAAAAAAGATAAGGAAAGGAAAGCCACAATGTTCTAAACTGACACTAGGTGGTCTGGAAAGCAGCTATTCATCTCAATCTCTAATTCCCTTTTAATTAAGAGGCCAGAACAAACTTTATAAGTTCTCTCTCCCTCCCTCCCTTTCTCTCTCTGTCTCTCTGTCTATCTCTCTCTCCTTCTCCCTCTCCCTCTTCTTCTGTCTTCCCTTTCCTCTTCCTCTCCCCCCTCCCCAGTTCTACACAGGAAGCTAGAGCATCAGCTCGAAGTGGTTTTCTCAGCAGTAGGTATGCATCTATGACTATCCACAATTCATGTCAGTCCTCCAAGAGACCCTAACCCCCAAAGCCATGAACTAGAGCTCAGCTGACTGGCTCATGTGAGGACTGACCCTATGATCAGAGTTAACCAACAACCAAGCTGACTGCTTACAGACCAAACTTATCCAATGTGAATCATTCCTCACAGGGGAATGCCAAAAACTTCCTTGTATAAATGGGGTTTTGTGGTGATATTCTTATGAAACAACCAATTCTTGAGTCTTTTCTTGGTTTCCATGTTGAACAAGGCTCCCAGAGTGCATGCCAGACACCAGAATGGATCCAGGCTATTTGGTTAGGATTGGAAGGGAATTAAAAAGGCCAAAGTTAACCTTGAAGATCTGCTTTGAGTCTAGGATAGCTCCTAGTATGGAAGATGCCAAAGGAGGTGAGTCAGTTACAAGCCTCAGAGGGCTTCAGATGCCCCAACCAGCTATACTTCTCACTCCTCTGGAATTCTGGGTCTGCTCTGACTCTAGGACACACAGGAACAGTCTAAAACGTTTAAAAAATAGGTAGATAGGTGGATAGATGATAGATAGATAGATGGATGGATGGATAATATCTCTTTTTATCATTAAGTTTATTTCTGAACATAATCCCCACTCCCCAAATCCAGCAAGCTATCCCTTGTAAAGAAGGAGAAAAAAGAGAAAGAAAAATTAATTGGGCAACACTAGCCAACACATCTACCCAGTTTGATAGCACAGGCAAGGAAGAGAAATGTATTTTCATACCTCATCCTCCAGAATAAACTTGGTCATTATAGTGACACAACGTTCTTTCTTAATTTTAATTTTTTTTCCTATCTACACTGTCGTAGTCATGTGTATTATTGCCTTGGATCCATTTATTTCACTCTGACTCATTTCATGGGAGTCTTTCCATGCCTTTTTGAATTCTTCGTGTTCAGCAATATTTCACTCCATCCATGTGCCCCAATTTGTTTAGCCATTCCCCAGTCAATGGGCTGCTTAGAATTTTTGGAGTCACTATAGGATTTGGCATGTGGATTGATGTGGACTGTGGTCCAAAAGAAGCTGCTAATGGAGGAACTCAGAGTGTGGGCTGAAGGAAAGGAAGGAGGGAAAGTGATTGGGGGCTCTTTCAAGGACACCAGAGGATCCATGAGACAGTAGTTATCTTCATGGACAATTAAGCAAAGGTTAATGATTTCCAAGGCTTAGTTGGACATTGCTATTTGTCTGGGTGATTACAGGCAATCCTTCACTTATTGTCTTCTCTCTCTCTCTCTCTCTCTTTCCTTTTTTTTTTCTTTTTGCTTTTTGGCAGGGCAATTGGGGTTAAGTGACTTGCCCAAGGTCACACAGTTAGTAAGTGTTAAGTGTCTGAGGCCAGATTTGAATTCAGGTCCTCCTGACTTCAGGTTCAGTGCTCTATTCCCTGTGCCACCTAGATGCCCCAATCCTTCACTTATTGTCAATTTAGGAATGACCTATACACATAAATGGCCATTCTCTTATCATCCTGCCCCATTTTACCTCAGCTTGTGTCCCCTGCTACTAAGTCCTGAACCTTCCCCTGACTTTGATGTTACCTTCTCACAGAATCAGACTTAATAGACCTAGAAAGGAGCTTCTCCCCAAAGTCAGACCCTGATGTGGGACCTCCCCTAAACAGCTGCTATCCATCTTGTTGGTGCTGGAATCTTCCCCTGTACTGCCTTGGAAACTATCCTGCTCATTAGCTTGATGCCACTTCCTGCCTTAAGACTGGAAGGTACTTCAGAGACCATCTTCACCATTATACAGATTACATATATTATACGTTATATATACAACATTATAATATACATATACCATATATGTTATATGTGCATATATATATATATACACACACAACATTATACATATACATATACATATACCAGGGAGACTAAGTTATTTGCTCAAGGTTGCACAGTTAAACCTCTGAGATTGGCTATGAATCCAGATTCTTTCAACTTAGATTGCCTCAAGAATTTCCTGAAATCAATTATATGATTTGTGAGATGAATTCGTAGGAAACTGATGAGCTATGTGTTCCTCTAAATCAAATAACAGATCCCCTTCATCCCATAGATCAAAGTTCAAGCTTTTAATTATGGACTTTCCATCAACTGACTTTTCCCTGTCTGGCTATTCACTCATATTGTGCTATATCTGGGTTATACCTTTCACTCCTGCCGGGCAAATCAGACTTGCTGTCCCGTGGGATACCTCAAATCATCTGCACATGTCAATCCTTTGTCTTGTCAAAAAAGTGGCAGCTGATAGAGGTGGCTAGGTAGATAGAGCACCAGGCCTGGAGTCAAGAAGACCTGAGTTCAAATTTGACCTCAGATCCATGCTGTGTGTAAGTCACTTAATTTTGGTTTGCCTCAGTTTCCTCATCTGTAAAACAGAAATGATAATTGGACCTCCCCAAATGAGATAATAATCATGAAGTGCTTAGTGCAGTGTCTGGCACAGAGTGAGTGCTATACAAATATTAGCTGTTTTTGTTGTTGTTATTTTGAATTAAACTAGGACCTTCAAAACTTTGACCAAGAAAGTTAATTTCTGTGAAGTCCCTCAGGATAAACTGAACTGGCTACTTTCATCTAATATTCCAGTAACTTCTTAGTACTCAGACCCTTTAGTACAAGGGCATGTACATGTACACACACATACACACACACACACACACACACACACACACACTTACCCTTCTCCTACTAAAAAGTCCACAACAGAGGAAATCTGACTTCCCTTCCATGCTCTTTATCCTGTGCTGTTTCCAATCAATTGGAATTTCGGGGGTCCCTTGGCAGGGAACTCTTCCCCTAGCAGGCCTTTGCCCTCCCTTCCCTGGAGTCTGCTTCCTAACATTACAGGTGTATCAGGTGAGGCTATCACCCCAATATGGGAAATGGGGAGAAAGTGTGTCTTGAACATAATAGCTACAGAATAAATTCTGTTTCACTGAGTTGAATTGCAGAAGATAAAAGTTCTAAGCAATGAAAGAAGAGCAAGAGGATCTAGGACATTAGAGGAAGAGGATAGACAGAGCCACAGCGTGGCTAGGACTTGTATGCTTAACAGCCTCTTTTATTTGTATTTGCAGGCATTAGATGGGGCATAAATATTCAGAAGCCTTTCTTTGAAGAGGCTCAAAAACTGTCTGGTGTCTCCACTTAGGGCCAAGGAAATATGCAATTTTTAATATGGAAATCACATATGGACATCTGCATTTCCACTAGGAGTTGGGAGCTCCTAAGGGACTTCAGGAGCTCTGGGCATGATTTGGCTGGTGCAGGGAGTGGCATGGTCAGCTTTCCTGTGAATTTCCATCTCTTTTCTTGCCAATCCCATTGGAATATGCCAGCAGACAAAAAGAAAAGGCAAAGTTTGTAAAGAATTGAAGTAAACCCTCTTTAGCCTAACAAGGGTAGAGTTTAGAGTTTTGGAGGGTTCTATTCTTATTTTATTCCCTTCTCTTTTGCTCTCATTTCCCCAAATATATTCCCTCTTATATTTACCCTGCCTCCTACCTCCTGCATCCCATTTCCAAGCCCTTAGCAACAATTCTCTTTCCCCCTAAAAGAAGGGAAATTCCTCTCCATTCCTCTTTCTCTTCCCTTCATCTTTTGTCACCTTTTCATGACACATGAATTTTCCTAAAAAACAGAGTATCCTTGGGGGAAGAGTTCATATCCTCCATGGTCTTGGTAGTCACTACCGGAGGTCATCCAGTCAAAGCTGTCATAATAATAATAGGTAATAATAAAACGTAGCTGGCATTTATATAGGGCTTTAAGGTTTACAAAGCACTTTGCAAATATTATCTCATTTGATCCTTGCAATAACCCTGGGAGAGAGATGCTATTTTTATTCCCATTTTAAAAGAGAAGAAACAAGCCAGTAGAGGTTAAGTGACTTGCTCCGAATCACAGAGTCAGAGATCAGATTAGAACTCAGGTCTTCCTGACTTCAGGCCCAGCACTCCATTCACCACTTAGCTGCCATACAATGCTATATAGATCCAGGAATAAACCCCAAGTCTTTAGGTGGTGGCAACAGAAGCAAAAATGAAGACAGAGATAGAGTTCCTTGTTTCATCACCTGCTGTTTAACAGGGTTTCTGTGTTTCCTTTTGTCACAAATTAACACAGGTGAAGTTATCAAAAACAAACTTCACCTTACTGGACATACATAAAAAATAATGCCATTTCCTCCAGTTTGTTAAGAGGTGAAAACTACAAGCTGTAAAGTATAGTGAGCTTGACTCCAAGTCTTGGCAAAATTCTTGAACATAAAAAACGCATAATTCGTAAGCAATTGGAAAGGGTAGCAGTGATCACTAAGGGCCATCATGATTTCTTCAACAATTGGTCATGGAAGACTAAGTTTATTTCCTTTTTAGAAAGAATTAATAGATTAGTGAGCAAATCACTTAACCTGTTTGCCCCAGTTTCCTCATCTGTAAAATGAACTGGAGAAGGAAATGTCAAACAACTCCAGTACCTTTGCCAAGAAAACCCCAGTGAGGTCACTAAGAATCAGACATGACTGAAAAACTACTGGACCACAACAACTAAATTAGTAGATTAGGGGAAGTCTGTTAAAGACATTTAACTAGCTCTTAGCAAAGCTTTTTTTATGTCCCTCCTATTATTCACCACAAGTACATTGCAGAGACATGGGCTAGATGATGGTACAATTAAAAGGATGTTGTACCAGTTAAAAGACCAGACCTAAAGTGTAGTCATGAATGGACTTACACCAGGTTGGAGGGACGCCTGTCCTTAGGACAGGAATCTGTCCTTGGCTTTGTACTGTTTAATGTTTTTATTAAAGACTTGGATGGAAGCATAGTCTTGCTTGTCAGATTTATGTACGACACAAAGCTTGGAGGAAAAGCTGATACCATCTCTGTATGTTCTATACCCCTTGAAAACAGTTAATGTCCAAGAGAGCTTGATAGGCTAGAACAATAGGCCAAATCTCATAAGATTAAATTTAATAATGATAAATGTAAAATCCTATACTTGGGATCAGAAAAGTCAACTTCACAAAAGCAAGATGAATGAAATATGATTAAATAATGGTTTTCACCAAAAAAAAATGAGTCAATAAGGCAACATGGCAGCCAAAAAAATCTCATGTGACCTTGGATTGTTTTCAAAGACAAAGAGATATAGTATACAAAAAGAAGAACAAAACAGTCCAAATGTATTCTGCCCTGGTTAGACTACAGCTGGATTGTTGTTTTCAGTTCTGGATACCATATTTTAGGGTGAATGACAAAGCAATATTCATAGCTGGGACTATTAGTGATAGATGATTTATATACATTTTGGGGACTGACAGTTGCTCACTCAAGTGTTTTTGTTCTACTTTTAGTACAATGTTCTTCTGTAATAATGGTAGCTTCACATTTTAGATGTGAAGTTGGGCTCTCTAACTGGGGAGTACGATGGGAGAGAGAACCATCATACATCTTCCCTTTCCTGGGAAGTAGCCATGAGCCAAAATAAATGAAAAAACAATCTCCCCAAATGTACTTAAATCTCATTTATGTTAAGGGCAGCTAGGTAGCATAGTGGATAGAGCACCGATCTTAGAGTCATAAAGGACTTGAGTTCAAATCTGGCCTCAGACTACTTGTGTGACCCTGGGTAAGTCTGGATTACCTAAGGTAAATCAGTAACACTGATTCCTTCCCGGAAGGAAGGAAGGAAGGAAGGAAGGAAGGAAGGAAGGAAGGAAGGAAGGAAGGAAGGAAGGAAGGAAGGAAGGAGGGAAGGAAGAAAGAAAGAAAGCCTTTTATGACAATTTCTGATATAAAAGTTATATTTGGAGGCAGGATGGAGCAGTGGGAAAAAACCACTAGTTCCGGAGTCAAAAAATCTGAGTTCATTGTGTCTTTTACATGCAACTGGGAAATAAGATGTACAAGCACTGGGGTATAGAGGTCCATCTTGCCCTACTAGAAAGTTAGGGGGGTGATAGGGAAGGATATAGGGGAGAACAGATTGGGGGAAGGGGGTATTCAGTGGGCTTGCTGTTTTGGGGTGGGGGTAGGGAAAAAATTGTAACTCAAAATCTTGTAGAATTGAATGTTGAATGTTACTAAAAGTAAATAAATAAATTTTTTTTAATCTGAGTTCCAGTTGTACCTCCTTTACTTACTATCCATGTGAGCCTAAGAAAGTCAATTAGTGTTTCTTGGTCTCATCTTTCTTAGCTGTCCTAACGACAGCTGACGTAAATATAGGGGTGTAAATCGATATTACTTTAGAGTTAGCTATAACTCTGTAATGGGAATGTAAATTTTGAAGATCTTCCCTGCCCCTAGGCTAAAGTGCATCTGGAGCATGGGGTGGGAGGCTTGTTTTTCAGTAAATACTTCTTGATTGGCCAGTGAGTCAGTAAGGTTGTTACATTCTCTGAGCCAGGAGAAGGCTATATAAGCCCTGATGTGTAGCTTTGTTTTGGGGACTCACTTTGGGAAGTGTTCTGTGATTTGATCTGGATTCTGGTAAGCCGTTGTCCAGAGCCCCCCGGCTTTGAAAAACCCAGATGTTGATTGGGTATGGATGTAATGGTTGGACAGTTTGAAATCTGTCTACTTGATCTGTTTCTGTCTTGATAATTCTGTCTGTATATTCTGAAGTTCGGGGTGCTGACCTTTTCGCCTGAACAAGGTAAACGATACATATTTGACTGATTAAAGTAAGCTTGTTAACCCATTTTGAGTTGCTTTCCTTTGTCAAAGCAGATCCAAGAACCTGTGTGAGCAGCCGCCCTGGGGACGCTGGGGTGCTTGCCGCTACAGCTGCGCAATGAGGGAGATTAGACTGAATGACAGAGGGAGTCCCTTCCATCACTAAGTATCTCAGCCAATGCAGACCAGCAACTGCTTCACAAGTTCACAAGTCTTACAGAGGTCACTTAGCTTGCCCAGGATCACAGAACCAGCATGTGGTCGGGGTGGGATCATCTTGACTCCAGGGAGGGCACAATATCACTATGTCAGTCACTCAGTCAGTCCGCGGGCATTCGTTAAGCCTCAAGTGTCGGGGGCTAAGTGCTAGGGATAAAAAGAGAGGCAAAAAGCAGCCCCTGCCCCCCGGATTCCCAGCCTGTTGGGCAGATGGCCGCACACAAATGAGCTTTACACCGCGCAAATGGAAGGTGACCGGAGAGGGGAGGCGCCAGGCCGCTGGGGTGCTGGTCTTCGAGTAAACCAGGAAAACCAAGAGGAGGGGCAGCCCAGGGTGTGTTAGGCACAGAGCACAATCTCCCACTGGCACAGAAAAGGACAAGGAAGGAAAGCTGGCCAGTTTAACTGAATGACAGAGAGCGTAGAAGTGTAAGAACATGGGTAAGGTAGGAAGCGGACAAGTAAAGAGTTTTAAATGCCAAACACATACTGCTAATGACTACCACAATACTCTCTCATCTCTAGACTCTGATGAAGTTGCTATCTCTTGGTTCCAGGCACATATTCCCCAAGCTGGGAAATATTTCCTTTCCACCTTCATCTCTTAGAATCCTTGGTTTCCTGAAAGACTGAGCTTGAGAACCACCTTCTACATTAGGCCTTTCTTGATCCCCCAGTTATAAGTGTCCCTTCCCCCCATCACCTAGTACCTATTTAGTATAATACTATCTATGGGACATGTTGTTTCCCTCATTACAACATAAGGGACTCAAAAACTCCTTGAGAACAGGGAAGGTTATTTTTGTTTTAGTATCCCCAGCACCTAACACAGTACCCAGAATAAAATAAGTGCTTGGTAAATATTTGCTGGTGGATTAATTCAAGGCTTCCTATGATGTGACATCAAAATACAGTTCTACCTCATCTCACAGTACTTGCATTCATTCACTCCGAACTCCATAGGAACTAGACTACTGGTACCCCCACATTTTTCTGTCTCTGTACCTTTGCCCATGCACTTCCCTCTACCTAAATGCCCTTTCTCTCCATCTCTACCTTTCCAGATTTTACTCATCCACTAACACACTATTCAAATTATATTTTCTATGAAAGTTTTCCTGATTTTGACTCCTTACTCTTCAGAGTGGCCATAGCACTTTGTACCATGCCTTTGGCAAGGCTTACATTTCCAAGCCATTTAACTACTTACACAATGCTTTCCCCACCTCAACACTGTGATGGAAATGGGCAAAATGCCTTGAATTCCACTCTACAAACCTAAAAGGAATCTGTGGCTTACTTAAGATCAATGGGCCAACAAAGGTCTTTTGACTCAAGTTCAGGGCCTTTTGTATGACCTGATTTCACAGAGTTTTTTTTAAAAAAATCTATGTTTTGTCCCCCTCACTGTACCATGAGTTTCTTGAGGTCATGAACTGGGCCTTTTCTTCTTTGCCTCTGTATTCCCACAATACATAAGAGAATGCTTTGTAGATACCAAATAAATAGTATTTGATGAATTTGATGAATGAATGGGTATTATCATGAGCAAAATCAGCTTTATAAGTTTAATCTACAGTAGGGGGGAAAAGACCAAGTTCATGGTCTAAAGCAAATTTTCAAAAATAAACCATTTATGGATTATCTGTCTAAGGCTTACATTATATTAAATTGTATTGTATTTGACACATTGTATCATGTTATATTTACTATAAGGCATTGGTTGAAATGTACTTCAGAAATCACTTGCTTTGAGATAACAATATACAAACTCCAATTAATCATTTTGAAAAGATCCAAAATTTCTATGTTACTATGAATGTGCTTGGTTCCTAAATGCCATGAGAGTTTCACCCTGAGAAGTCAAACCCTACCTTTGGTTAGGGAGTGAATTCCAAGTTTCACCTGGGAGAAGTTTCCACTTCCAATTTCCCCTCGGACCCGGTAGAAGCCAATCCTTTTCCCAAGTGTGATTTCTCTCACCACCTGCTCATCCTTTGACATGTCCTGCATGAGTTTCTCAAATGGAGTCAGTCTGTTCTGCTGCCCTTCCACATCTCCCCGATAGCGCTCAGTCTGGTCACAGTCCTCAGTGCTCTTCTGGAGAGTCCATCTGGCGTAGCGGGGGTTCCCCAGGCCTCCATTCACATACACTGTGGTCATCGTCCATGGGAGGCTCACGTCTCCATGGTGGTATCTGAGGGGTATAAGCCAAGAGTTTGGTGGGCTGGACAAGGTGAGGCCAGTTGTAGATCAACCACTCCAACAATGTTCTACGCAGAAATGACTTTGGACTCCGAGCTGCTGCTTAGTCGAGAGGATAGTCATTCAACATGAGCAACCTCAGTTTCTCAATTTCACTCTGAAGACTGCCAAAGCTATCATGGTATATAGCATGTGTGGTGAAACAGAAAGCTTCTCATTTCATATGGGAAGTTCCAACATTTTCCTACAGGTATAATGTAGAGGTTTTCATTGATTGTGGGATCCAGGACCACAACCAGCTGCCAACGTAGGGACAGCTCTGCTCAGACTCTGGTCATTTTCAGATCCCACTGAGTAAACCAGAGCATCTTCTTATCAGTCCTTATTAAGGACCCCAAAATGCCATTTCCTTTGATTCATCTTCCAGCCTCAGTGAAGTTTTCATTCTGGCATATAAAAGGCTCCTCCTGCCCCATGAAGTCCTGGGTCCTTGGACACCCCTTTGGCTCTCTCCATTTCTAATTGTCACCAAACAAATAACTGCCCATATGTTCTAGAGCCTGTAAACTGGGCTCCAGTGAAAAAGGAAGCTTGCAAATAGGTCTTGCTTTAGTCACATGGGAGACTAGAGAAGGGTTCCAGCACTACAATGTCATTTTAACATGCCTTTATTTGTACGAGCCTTCTTCTAAACCTTGAACCTTCTCAAAAATTTGGCAGATGCCTATTCATCCTAAGAGTAGAAATGAAGGAGATCATTAACTTGTTTGTATTATTAAATTATAGTATATTTAATATATGCAAAATATTATAATACATAATAATATATGTATATTTAAGGAAAGAGGGATGATATGCACACACACACATACTCATTCATATTAACAATTTGTAATTGTTATAGTCTAGTAAAGTACAAATCCCACTTCTTAAAGTTTAGAGGGAAATGTATACTGTCTTCTCTTTTAGGGTACCCTGGGTAGTTTAAAACATTGGTTTCAAACTCAGTTAGAAATGGGGGCCACTAAATTGTACATAAGGATCCCTGCAGGTGCATATTGGCTTTTAAAATTACTTATTAACATTATCTACATTTTGCTGTATTTTTATTTATTTTGTTAAATATTTCCCAGTGATATTTCAGGCCACACTCAAGGAGTATTAAGGGCTACATTATGGTCTGTTTGTTTGACCTCTCTGATTTAAACAAGACAGAAGCAGACTTAAGCCAAGTGAAATTGAGCGAACAGTCCCAATTCAAGAGGCCTTGGTATTGGTTGAATAAGCCTCCAAGAAGTCACTTTTCTGCTGTTAGCAGTGTCAAGTACTCTAAGGAATTGCAATACTCCTTGCTGGGATTCTGAACCAATGTTTCCCAGTGGGAATGAAGGAAACTGATTCAAATCCTTAATGAAAGCTTGAATGAATAGGCTATAGACTGCCACTTAGAAATGTTAGCATAGGATCCAGCAAAGGCAAAATAAATGTCTGATAAAATGACACCAAACCAACTACCTAGCCTATAATCAATGATTGGGGACATATTTCATCTTCTATTTAATCAAACCAGTAAATTTCAGCAATTCTACAGGATGTCTGCCTGAGAATGACCACTTTTTACTGTGGTATATACAATGTCTTGTCTTTTGTTCATAATGGAAGTTCTAGCAAACTGTTCTCCAATAACAAATATGCCACATAAAATGATCCTAAATATTATGAGAGATGTTGCTGTCTTCCATCCACAGAGATGAATCTATCTATACCAATGCATATTCAGTCACACATTCCTGCCCAATCAGAGATAAGGACTAAGTCTCCCAGTCAGGAAAGGGAGTTAGCAGAGTATGGGGATGTCAAATAGAGACCCTGGCTTTATTAGCACCACCTTCTAATCAATTCAATTAGATACATTGGTTGTTGTTCTCATTCAGTAGTGTCTGACTCTATGGGATCCCATTTGGAGTTTTCTCAGCAAAGACAATGGAGTGGCTTGCCATTTTTTTCTTCAGCTCTTTTTACAAATGAGGAAACTGAGGCAAACAAGGTTAAGTGACTTGCCTAGGGTCACACAGCCAGCAAGTGTATAAGACTGGATTTGAACTCTAGAAGATGAGTCTGTCTCCCTGATTCTAGGCCCAGCACTCTATCCACTGTGCCATTTAGCTGCTCCAGTACTATGATAATGAATTAGCAATGCCCAATACAACAGTTTATAGTAGTAGGTGCCAAATATGGTGCAACTAAATTCTTTGTCAGTTCATTTGAACATTTCTTAAGCTTATTAGGACATGGCTCAACAAACAGGAGGACTTAGATGGATAGAGGGGACCTGAGAAATCATCTAGTCAAAGCCCCTTATTATATAGATGAATAAACAAAGGCCCAGACTGAGTAAGTAACTTGCCTCAGGCTATTTAGGTAATATAAGTGGAGGCTACATAATCTACATCTTCCAATGCCAGATCCAGTAATCTTCCCACTGTACGAGGCTGCCCTTCCAACTCAAATATATTTATTACTACCTAAACTCACTACAAACACTCAATTTTAAAATAAATCAAGCAACTATGGCAGAAACTAGGTATAGATCAAAATCTTACATATATACCAAGACAAGCTTCAAATAAGTACATGATTTAGATGTAAAGGATGACATCATAATCAAATTAGATGAACATGGAAGAAAATAACTGTCAGAACTAGAAAGAAAGAAAAAATTAATAACCAAACAAGAAATAGAGAGTTTCACAGGAGGTAAAATGGACCATTTTGATTATATGAAATAAAAAATGTTTGTGTATAAGCAAAAACAACTCAGCTAAAATTAAAGGAGAAGAAGGAAACGGGGAAACAAAATTTGCATTGTTTCTCTAATAAAGGTCTCATTTCTAAATTATATAGGGAATTGATTAAAATTTATAAGAATAAAAACCATTCTTCAATTAATAAATGACCAAAGGATATGGAATAAGCAGTTTTCAAAGGAAGAAATCCAAGCTATCAATAGCCATATAGAAAAATGTTCTAAATCACTATTAGAGAAATGTCAATTAAAATAACTCTGAGGTAGCACCTCATATCTATCAGATTGGCAAAGCTGACAATGAAGGAAAATTATAAATGCTAGAAGGGTTGTGGGAAAATGTACATTAATGCACAATTGGTAAACTGTGAACTAGTCCATTCTTTCTAGAAAGCAATTTGGAACTATGCCCCCAAATCTATTAAATTGTCCATATCTTTCACCCAGCAATACTGTTAACAGGGCTATGACCCAAAGAGATCAAAGAAGAGGAAAAGTACACATATGCACAAAAATATTTATAGCAGGTCTTACTGTGATGGCAAAGAATTGGAAACTGAGGGAGTGCCGATCAATTAGGAAAAGGGTGGGACAAGTTCTAGCAATGGAAGCATATGAAGTGATGGAAGGAATACTATTGTGCTGTAAGAAATGATGAAGTGGATGGTTTTAGAGAAACCTGGGAAGACTCATATGAGCTGATACAAAGTGAAATGATCAGAACCAGGATAACAATTTACATACTAACAACAATATTTCAAAAGACAAACAACTATAGTAAGTTACAGAAGAAAACTCTGTTGAGATGGACATGTGTTGGTCATTTGTGGGGCTTCTCTTGTTTTAATTTTAAAGACCTTTATTAGATGTCTGAAAACTGAAACTGATTACAAAATTATAAGTTTAAAGTGACATTTGATGTCTACTTCAATTTCCTCATTTTTCAGATGAGGAAATAGGCAGAGAGGTAAATGGCTTGCTTGCCTGAGGTCAAGTTACTTCTGAGGGCCTCAGTTTCCTGTATAAATGAAAAGTCACAGTTATGCTATATACTGAGTTTTTCCAACTTAATTCCCAAATTCATGTGGAAATTGCTACCTCTTCATCCAGTTCTCAATGACCACAATGGCAGCATGGCGGGCATCAGAAGCCCCAGACATAGTATCATTGCTGCAATGATGCAGTGCATCCAAGATTCGGGGTCTGGGAAAATTGGACCTTAGTTATTAGTTTACCCTTCCTACATAGGGAGGCATAAACAAGATGAATGACAAAAGCTGGCTTTGAGATTTTTTTTTTTGCTTAACCTAAAACCAACAGTGAAAAACAAACCAAAGCAAATCATCTCACTTCTGTTCTTTCAGTCTGAATTTACACAGCAGTTACCAAACTCCTGGTGAGTTCTTCCTGAACCTGCCTCTGCATCTCTTTGTGTCTGTCTCGCTTCTCTCTCTCCCTCCCTTCCCTCCTGCTCTTTCTCTGCTGTTGGCAAGTTTGTCTCTTGCTTTGAGAGGGGTCCATACACTGAGATACAGCAGACAGCAAAGCCTAACCAAAGCTAGGATGCTCAGGGAGAATTATTAAATAACCTTGTAAAAAAGACCCAATTTGTAAATCAGTAATTTGACCTTTTCAAGCTCATTTGCATCTTTTCAGGCTTTTAGTCATAGTTTAGAGTTCTTGCTTTAGGAGGCAGGCTTCCCTGCAAGATTATCTAATTCTTCCCAGAGTGGAAGAGGCTTGTGGAGCTCCAAGTGACTACCAGTGTGTGTTGTCCATTACCTTTGTGTTACTTCTCCCTGTATTACTTCCTACTTTTATTTTTCTAGTTATTGCACCAAATCTCTCTGCTGAGGAGTTCTCTGCTAGAGGGCATAGATTTTAGTACATGGGCATTGTAACAACCATCTTGACTGTTCAAGGCCATATTTGCTTCTTTCCTGTTGGTTCTCAGTTGGTTCTAAATAAGATGAGACTGCCGAGAGCTTGCCATCCTGGCAAGAATGTTTATAGCTTCTGCAATGATATTACTTTCAAATTTCTTTACTTCTTAGCAGAGATTACACTTTCTAGAGTCTATCTTTTGCAAATATACATATGTCAATTTGCAATTTATATATTAAAATACAACAAAGATAATTGATTTAGATTCTACCTAAGACTAAACCCACAAATGTTGTAAGCTGAGGCTTTCTCATATTCAAAGGGGAAAATGAAATTCAATACATTCTCATTTTGAAAGGGCACTAGGACCCTTTTCCAGGCCATTAGTAGCTTTTGTTCATATTTACAATTCAATATTGGAGAAGAGAGTCTTCAGGGCTTCTTTGGGGAGCAAATATTTGTGAGTCTCTGCAAAAAATAAACAAGAAATGGCATTTAGATGTAGAGATGGAATGATTTATTGAATCACAAATAGACAGTCAGAAACAAAATGTATTCTTTGTTTTCTTTTCCTAATCAAGTGACTTAGGAAATCAATGCCAGGAACATCCATTTGGGGCTAGAAGGTGGGGTGAGGGATGGGGTGAATGCTCTTAGTTCTCCAAGAAGCAAATGCATGAATTTATTTTTAGTTAATTATAAGAATATTTGAAATTCACAGCAGATGCCTTTCTCACAAACACTTAAATCTTCCTTTATTTTAAAGTGTAGTACTTAGTGCCAGGAATGGACACTTGGGCACATTGTTTCGGGGAGTTTAAACATAGGTAGAATGTGGGAAAAGCACTGGATTTGGAATTAGGAGCTTTATTTTTCAAACCCAGTTCTTCCACAGCAGCCACTTCCCTTCTCTGGGACATAGCTTTCTCTACTTTTAAATGAAAGGAGTTTTGATTTAAGAAAATAGTTAAAATGAATATTACTTGACAAAACAGGAAAATGATAAGTATTGGAGAAGATATGGGAAAATTGGAACACTAAAGTGTTGTTGGTAAAACTGCTAATTGATCCAACCATTCTGGAGAGCAACTTGAAACTATGACCAAAGGGATACCTTTTCACCCAGCACTTCCACTTCTAGGTCTGTGTCCCAAACAGATCATAAAAATGGGAAAAGGACCCACATGTACAAAAATATTTATAGCAGCTCTTTTTGTAGTAGCCAAGAATTGGAAATTGTTGGGGATGCCCATCAATCGGGGAATGACTGAACAAGTTGTGGTATAGGAATGTAATAAAATACTATTGTGCTATAAGAAATGATGAGCAGGCAGATTTCAGAAAAATCTATAAATACTTACATGAACTGATGCTGAGTGAAGTAAGCAGAATAGAACATTATACACAGTTACAGCTACATTGTGCAATGACTGACTTTGATAGACTTAGCTCTTCTCAGTAATGCAAAGATCTAAGACAACTCCAAAAGACTCATGATGGAAAATGCTATCCATATGCAGAAAAAGACCTGTGGAGTCTGAATGCAGATGGAAGCATACTATTTGCTCTCTCTTTTTTTTTTTTGTTTCTTCTTTCACTTGGCTTCTCCCATTGGTTCTAATTCTTCTTTACAACATGACTAATGTGAAAATATGCTTAATATGAATGTGTATGTGAGCCTATATCAGAGTGCATGCCTTCTTGGGGAAGGGAAGAGGAGAGGGTAGGAGGAAATTCAGAACTCAAAATCTTATGGAAGTGAATGTTGAAAACTAAAAATAAATAAATAACTGATTAATTAAACAAAAAATGAAAAAAATAAAATTACTAAATAAATAAGTAAAATAAGGGCTTGAACTAGATGACCTTTAAAGTTCATTCAAGCAGAAATCTAAGCTATCAATAGCCATAAGGAAAAGTTCTTTAGATCATCACTAATTAGAGAAATACAAATTAAACAACCCTGAGGTGGCATGTAACACCTATCAGATTGTGTAGTTTGACAAAAAAAAAAAAAAAAAGGGAAATGATCAGTGCTGAAGGGGGTGTGGGAATACAAGTACTTTAATTCACTGTATAGTTATGAATGGTTCCATCCATTCTGGAAAGCAATTTGAAACTATGCCCCCAAATCTATTACACTGTGTATACTGTTTGACCCAGTGATACTACTACTAGGTCTCTACACTCAAAGAGATTTTTTTAAAAAGGAGATAAAGGACTTATATGTACAAAAATATATTTATATCAGCTCTTTTGTTGTGGTAAAGGATTGGAAAATGAAAGGATGCCCATCAATTGGGGGATGGCTGAACAAATTGTGGTATATGAATGTGATGTAATACTGTTGTGCTATAAGAAATGATGACCAGGATGATTTCAGAAAAACCTAGGAAGCCTTGTGTGAACTAATGCAAAGTGAAGTGAACAGAACCAGGAGAAAAAATTATACAGTAACAGCAATATTGTAAAGATAATCAGCTTTGAAAGACTTTGACCAGCCATAGTTCAAGAGGACTTATGATGAAGCATATTACTTAACCACCTCTAGATGGAGAGCTGATAAACTCAGAGTGCAGTTTGAAGAATCTTTTACTCTCCCTCTCACCAGCCCCTCCTCACCCATTGAAAAGGCAAGAAATATGATACCCATTATACATATGAAGTCATGCAAAATGTATTTCTACATTTGCCATGTTGTGGGGAAAAACAGCAAGAAAAATGAAACATAAGAAAATGTGTATAAAAATCTGTACTCAG
Organism: Petaurus breviceps papuanus; assembly: GCF_028583685.1. Taxonomy (NCBI): domain Eukaryota; kingdom Metazoa; phylum Chordata; class Mammalia; order Diprotodontia; family Petauridae; genus Petaurus; species Petaurus breviceps. The sequence goes on from NW_027185890.1 coordinate 9,035,157, forward strand.
AGTTCAACAGTCACTCTGGAGGTGGACTGGATTATTCATCATGAGTATTTTGTAATTGTCATGCATCATTGTATTGATCAGAGTAGCTAAGTCTTTCATAGTTGATTATTATTACAATATTGCTTTTATTATGTACAATGTTCTCCTAGTTCTGCTCACTTCACTTTGTATTAGCTCATATAAGCCTTTCCAGGTTTTTCTGAAACCATCCCTTTCATTGTTTCTTAAAATACAATAGTATTATATCACAATCATATGCCATAACTTGTTCAACCACTCCCCAATTGATGAGCATTCCCACAGTTTCCCTTTTTTTGCCACCACAAAAAGAGCTACTATGAAGATTTTTGTACAGATGGGTCCTTTTCGTTTTTCTTGGATCTCCTCGAGGCATAGACTCAATAGTCATAATGCTAGGTCAAAGAGTATGCACAATTTTCTAGCCCTTTGGGATCACTCCAAGTTGTTCTCCAGCATGGCTGTGATGGGGTGCTTGGGATCTATGTTTGTAACTTCAATTTGTAAAACTTTGTAACATCAGTCTGTAAAACCAGTTTGTAAAATCACACTCCATTCGGCCCCCCCCCCCCTGTCTCAGAGCCGCTCTGCCCCTCCCCCCTATCTGCACTGCCTAAGCAAACAACTTGAGACTCCTTTGTTCTTGCTTAATCTAGCCCTATTGTAGTTGCCTCATGTCTCCTCCTTCTGGCCCAAATCTCATCTCCAAGTTAAACTCCTCAAACTTTTATCTATGCACTGAAGTCCCTTACATCCCTCCAGTCAGCCCTGACAATGGCAGCCCTACCCTTTAAAAGTAAAAGCCTGTGCCCCCTTTCACTTGCAGGTCCCCTAAGGATCCTTGCCCACTGTAAAGCATATAATAAACTTTTTCAACTCTGACTCCAAGTAAGGCTGAGCTGAATTCTTTCCAAACTGAATCACAGGTTCTGGTCTTAGATAAGATCAGAGTTCCTGCCAAACCTAATAGCCATCCCTCATCAGCTGGACTAGTTCACAATGGCACCAAGAGTGCATACTAGGCATCCCTATTTTTCCAAATCCCCTTCAGTATTTGTCATTTTCCTCTTCTGTCATGTTAGCCAATCTGATAGCTATGAGGGTACCTCAGAGTTGTATTAACTTGCATTTCTCCAATTATTAGTGATTTAGAGCATTTTATATGACTATAGTTTTAATTTCTTCTTTTGAAAACTGCCTGTTCATATCCTTTGAACCATATTTTCTTTTCTTGTTTTATTTGGGGGGGGGGAGGGGGAAGAGGAGACAACCTATGCAGAAATTTGTTTTGTATGACTATACATATTTATTTTGGGTTTTGTTTTTCTTGCCTTCTCAATGAATGAGGTAATGGAGGGGAGGGGGAAGGAGGGAGAGAATTAGGAACTGAAAATGAAACAAAATTGAATTACAAAAGAAAGTTCCTTCTAGCTCTCACCTTATGATCTTAAATGCTAGATAAATGTTTGTTGAATTGGATAAATCTCAGTTCCTTGGGCCAGGGATGCCAAAATGGAAAACTGTTAGAGAATAAACTCTTGCTGTTATAACAGACAGCCCTCCACAAGTTCTTCTCTCAAGCCTCCCTATGGTACAGAGGGAACTCTAGGTTCTAGAAAGGAATTCCAGTAAAACTTGAGCCCTGGCAAATTCTGCCATGCCTTTGAGTATGGCCCCAGTAACAGATCAAGTCTGTTTTCTGGCTAACTATAGCCTTGCGGCAGACTACCTGGTGATACATTTCTGGCCATGGAAATCCAACAAACAATAAATAGTTTAAAAAACAACTCTCAATTCTGTCTTACCTCCTTTTGTTTCTTCAGTGACTATAGCAGAAGAGCCAGAAAGAAGGCAGAAGGCACTAAGAGAAACAGTTTTTAGACAACCAAAAAACTAATTTGATTATTGGTACTCTAAATATGAGATCCTTGTCCAATCACCAACGAGTAGATGTATTGTTGGAGGAGTTGAATCATATCAATCTTGACATTCTTGTTATAAATGAAATGGCATTCAGCAGCCCTCTGATAAAGTGTAAAGAGAGGCATAAAATAGAGAGATGTATGCTCAAAAAAGGTATTCATCAGTATGATGAAAAAGATCCAACACAAAGAGAGGGTTGGAGAGAGTTTCCCTGGTACTGGTGAAGTTTTCCCAGTTGCCCCTGTTTACAGTAGATGATACTGGGTCAATTAAATTATGCCACAGAACACTGCAGAGCCTCCTGGAAGAATTTTGTATTCACTCAAAGATATTTGGCCTGACCATCTACATAGGAAAGACCAAGCGGATGAAGAATATCTATTGTCGGGGCTCCCGTCGCTGTTGCCACCGCCACCGTCTCCTCCTCCTCCTTCTCCCCCTGTTCCCTGTGATGGGGCAGATCGAATGGGCCATGTGGGTGAACGAGCAGGCTCTGGCCTCCGGCCTCATCCTCCTGACCGGTGGCATCGTGGCAATAGCTGGGCAGTTTATCTGGTGGCAGTTTGGTGCCTACTCAATTGTAGCTGGGGTGTTTATCTGCCTGCTGGAATACCCCCGGGGCAAGAGAATAAAGGGCTCCACCATGGAGCATTGTGGTCAGAAGTACCTGACAACCATGGTGAAAGCATTCGGGCCCCTGACTAGGAACTACTACGTGTTTCCCCGATAATAAGACCTATCCCGAAAATAAGCCCTCCTCTTACTGTGTAAGATTCCTCTAAAATAAGCCCTCCCCTGAAAATAAGCCCTATTGAGATTGCTACTGTAGTGAAGGTGATCCCCTGCGCTACACGCTACATTACGGTACCCTCTGTATGCACCGTCCCCGCCCCCCCTCCCCCCGTGAAACGCACGATGCGCTCCAAGCTGCATCCAATCAGAGCTGCAGCAGTGAGCACGTCATCCTGTTCTTCCCCAGTGATTTGCTTGCTGGCGCCATTGAGAGCAGTGCCGCGGAGGAGAGCTGAGGCAGGACAACATAAGCCCTCCCCTGAAAATAAGCCCTCTGGTGTTTTTCTTTCCAAAAAAAATAATAAGACATCTTATTATCGAGGAAACACGGGTATATCCGAGCCATCCTGCACCTCTGCCTGGCGGTCCCTGCAGGGGTACTGTTAGCCACCATTCTCAGCACAGTCTGTCTGGCCATTGCAAGTGGGATCTATCTCCTGGCTGCAATACGGGGAGAAGAGTGGAGGCCCATTGAGCAGAAGCCCAAGGAACAACTCCAAGTGGGAGTTACCATCAAGCAACCCCACCCACACACCTCGGCCCCCTGCTGAGGCCCGGAAGAAGCAGCCTGAAGAAGAAGCCCCAGGAACCTCTGGGGATCCCCAGGTGAACCCAGTTCCTGTGACTAATGAGGTTGTGTAAGGAGACCCTGAGCCTGGCCTGGGACCCTTGATTGGCTATGGCCCTGTAATGTAATGCCAAGGAAAGGCAACTTCCCAGGTTCAAAATACCAGCATAGGTGCTCTCTATTTTATTCAGTGACAAACCAAGAACAGAGAAGATCAAAACATGACATCATTCAAAATACAGTATTTACTAAGTATGATTAAATAATCTCCAAGTACTACCCCACCCCAGGACCTTCCAATCATTCAATCAATTACAAAGTCTCTGTTCTAAATACTTCTCCACCCCTAGGCTATACCTTAATTAAGTCCACCACAAAGCCCCTCTTCTCAAATGGAGATTAGTTTCCAAACATAAGGTCAAAAGTTCCCCACCCCTGGATCACAATTGAATCTACCCCAGAGTTACATCAAGTTTAAACACAGCACTTAATACCCAAATGGAGGTCTTTTCTTCATCTTGACAGGAGGCAAGTTCTCAGCAATCTTAGTTCCTGGGGAGACAAGGCTTAGCAAGGCCATAAGATACATTGCCAGTCCCTTCATGAATTTATCCTCTGTCTGTAGAACAGTCCTAGAACCCCTGAACACATTAGCAAAGCCCTCTCCCAGGATTTCTGTAAACATACAACAAGAAAATCCTTCTTCAGGGTTTCTGAACCAACAGAAAGGCTCCCAGACCCCTGTAACAACAGCACTGTCCTTCACCAGTGGACAGTATTCACTCTGTCTGCAGGACAGTCTCCAGACCCCTGCAACAACAGTACTGTCCCTCACCAGTGGACAGTATTCACTCTCTGTCTGCAGGACAGTCTCAGGCCTTCTTAGCGAACAGCCAGGTTCCAGGACTTCTTCAACAAAAGGACAGTCTTTCACCAGTGGACAAATCTGGCAAAATAACATCAAAACAGACAGACAAAGTACCAGCAAAACAGCCATGTCTCCTCAGTCCTTGGCAGCTCAGGGGGCAGGTCTCAAAAGTCCAGGGCAATTCAAAGCGGCCACCAGCAATTCTCTTAGTCTCTCTCTCTCCACGAGGTGCTGCTTCCAAAAAGATCTTCCGCCTCTCTCTAGTCTCTCCAAATCTACATCACCAGCTCCTCCCACTTCAGGACTTTCTTTTCACATCAACAAGCCCATCCCACAGGTGGGATTAACAAACTCTGGATTTTAATACAATCAATTTGAAAACCAAGCCAATACAGGGGAATCTTTAATTGCCATTACTATCACAGGCCCCACCCCCACCTTCCCACTCTACTGGGGACCAGCTCCCTCCAACCCCAGTCACTCCCACAAATGACCACCAGAGGGCAAAATACATTAAAGACAGGCACCCTTGTGTCCTGGCAGGTTGTTTGGCCCCGGGGTCAGAGCCTGCCCTATTTCCCATCTGTCCTCATCCTTGGTCACAGTTTCCAGTTGCAATACATATCTTGTAATAAAAAAAAAAATAATATCTATTGTCCAGCTTTCAAACGAACACTCAACCACTCTATTTGAGACGGACAATATCAGTGGACAATGAGGAGAGCCCAGAGTTGAACAGGAGAAAGGGCACCACTGCTCCCTTCTGGACGCTTTTAGTTTCCATTTTGATGTGAAGTGTCATTTTCCCCTCTGCAAATCCTACCTGGTCAAAAAACCAATGAAGAAAAATTTGAGAACTGTTCGGCATGTATGTGTACTATTGCACTGGATTGAGCAGAACTGATTTGGGAAAGGAAAAATGCAATGTATTCATTTACACTGGAAAAAGTTGGGAAAGTAGGTAGGTATTTACAAGCTCAAAGCTGGCTTTTTCCTCTCTTTTAAGGGAGAGGTCAGCTCCTTCATGACCCTTTCTCCTTAGATTGCTTTAAAACACACACACACACACACACACACACACACACACACACACCTCTTCTTTTTCCCTTAATGCAACATAATGTCCTTGAGTGTAGTAATTGTTTCATTTTTGATCTGTGTTGCCCCATTACCTGGCACCTAGTAGGTATGTAATAAATGCTTATTGGTTGATTGATGCAAAAAGGAGGAGGAGGAGGAGAAAAGAAAGAAAAGAGTGTGAATGAAGCATCTTTTAAAATACAAAAAAGAGGAGCAGCTAGGTGGTACAGTTATTAGAGCACTGGCCCTATAGTCAGGAGGATCTGAGTTCCAATCCAACCTCAGACACTTGACACACTTACTAGCTGTATGACCTTGGGCAAGTCACTTAACCCCAATTGCCTTGCCTTCCCCCCTCCAAAAAAAAAAATAAACTAAAATATAAAAAAAGAAAGCAGAAGTTCAGAAGGGGACACAGACAAAGTCAATTTCTTTACTATTATGTTAAATTTAATATGAACTTTGAAAGCTATGCAAAACCAAAGTCTACAATTCCATATGCAATCCTTTTCTGTTCCTCTTTGTAGATTGAAATTTTTCTTGTTTGCCAATATTTCAGAAGGAGGAGGAGAAGAAGAAGAAGAAGAAGAAGAAGAAGAAGAAGAAGAAGAAGAAGAAGAAGAAGAAGAAGAAGAAGGCAGCATAGAGTATTAAGTGTGTCTACCCTGTTCATTTTTAAAAAATCAACATTATCTCTGACCAAGAAAATCTTTACTGATATTTTTTAGGTATGCAAACTAAAAAATACTTTACAAATACAAAATATCATTATTAGAGCAGGGACTAAAACAAATCTGTCTCCACAATAAATGAACAAGCATTTATTAAGTACCTACTATGCTCCAGGCTGTGCTAGGTGCTGGGGCTACAAAGACAAAAATGAAACAATCTTTAAGGAATTTACATTCTCAAGGAGATTACATGTATGTATGCATGTATTTTTGTATAAAATAAACTCAAGCTAGGTTTTGCAGAAGGTACTAGCAGCTAGTGGATAGAGCACTGGGTCTGGAGTCAGGAAGACCGACTTCAAATCTGAACTCAGACACTCACTAGCTGTGTGACCCTGGACAAGTGACTTAACTCTGCCTCAGTTTCCTCATTTGTAAAATGAGCTGGAGAAGGAAATGGCAAACCATTCCAGTATCTTTGCAAAGAAAACCCTCAAAAATAACAACAAGCATCTAGAGGGATAAGGAAACACTATAGGAGATGGTACTTGAACTGAGCTTTTAAACTAGAGAACACAAGAGGAAAAGATTAGGAGGAAGTCTTCTCTTCCTGTACAAAGGCACTGACTTTGGAATGGGAGATGGAACATCGTGTGTGAGGAACTGCAAGAACTTTTTGACTGGCTCAAAGGCTAAAAGAAAGGCAGTAATATATAGTAAGGTTGTTAAAAGTAGGCTGGAGGGAGGTATTTCCTACCCACCCCTACTTCTAATTGATCCTGGAAACAATATTAAGATAGGTTGAATAACCTTGTTTAAATGCCTCAAGGGAAAATGAGGAATAGAGGAGAAATCAGTAAGATAGCAAAGTGTCTCCCCAGAACCCCTGAACCTAGGAAGAAAGGCTAACTTGAGTGGGAGACAGCACCCAGATTCTGGGCAAGAAAGAGCAAATAGTCACTGTAAGCCTACTTGAGGTTGAGGGCAGAGGTTGGCTTACTGATGCATGGAGACAACATGCCTATAACCCCCATAGATCTGAAATCTACACGGGGTCGAAGGTTTCTGAGCTTTCTGCACAATAAGGTTTAAAAATAATGAAGCTGTATTTTTGAGTTATACATACACTGGCAGCTTTTCCCTTTTCCTTAGAGGGGGTGGGAAGGTCCCTATGAAAGGTAAACTGCGCCATCTGCTGGCGGATAAGAAGAATGACAGAGTTTCAGAGGGCTGGAGTGGGCCTGGGAGAAAAAAACAAAACAAAACAGAAAGGACTTGCTGGACAAAAGCTGTGAAGAATTGGAGGACAGTACAAGGCAAGGAGCACCACCTTGCCAGGAGCTGAAGAAAGCTTCGGGAAGGAAGAAGAATTCTAGAGGTTAGCAACAAGGCAGTGCAACCTGCTTGAGAACAATAGGATGTAGGAATTTCAGGAAAATGACAACAAAACAGTGGCTATGCAGATATAGGAGGCACAGGAAGTGGCTGAGGAAGGGGCACAGATCCTAACCACCCTACTCAGCCACTGTATAGGTTTTTGTAGGGAATGTTGTTCATGGTAAACAGGCCTAGATGTGAGTACTATTTGTTCCTATTAACTCACAAATAAAACCATTATGTTTTGAGCCTTGTAAACCAGTGTGCTTGTAAGGGGAAATAGTGACTACTGTTAAGGGATGTCAAATACTGAAACCAGATGATTCAGATGGGATCAATAGGTGGAAACAGTGAGAGGTCATCAAAGTATCCTTAGTCTGCTTGTGTCAAAACCCCTGATGCAGGGGTTTTATTGTTGTTGTTGTTAATAAAGTGTAGGGTGGGGTTGGTTTTTTTTGCTATTTTTGTTAATAAAATCTTACAAATTGAAAATTATGAATATTCAGTATATCAAGAATGGAAAATTCATTTTCCATCCACATAGTGTATTTGTGTTTCACATTTCCATACACATAATATATCTTGCATTTCAAGAATCATTAATATTTTGATGCAAATTTTCATCATTTTTAAACTGCTCATATGTATACTTTCCCTATTACACATATTGCAACCCCACCATACTTTCTTTCTCTGTGCTTTTCTGAACCATGGTTTCCATAAATTCTTTACAAGAAGCAAGTAACAGCCAGGATTTGAACCCTGGTACTTTGATTTTGCCTCCAGGACTTTTTCCATTGTACCATGCTGCCTCTATCACTGAAAGCACTCCTAAATTCTTCAGATAGTATCTAATCTGATATACTTCTGCTAATCCTGAACTATGTGCATTTTTTTGCTTTTTGGAGGGCAAATGGGGTTAAGTGACTTGCCCAAAGTCATGGGGCTAGTAATTGTGTCAAGTGTCTGAGGCCAGAGTTGAACTCAGGTCCTCCTGACTCCAGGGCCAGTGCTCTATTCACTGTGCCACCTAGTGGCCCCTCCATGTGCGTTTTCTATTTGCTGCTATTGTCCAAGATAAACATACTGATGAAGTTTAAAATTGTAAGAAATTTTAAGTGTAGAAGTCTGGGAGAATGGATAGAGTGCTGGCCTTGGATCATTAAGCCAAGTTCAAATCCTGCTTTATTAGCTATCTGCTTAACATGGGCAAGTCACTTAAGCCTCTCTGAGGCTCAGTTTCCTATTCTGTAAGATGGAAATCAAAAGTGGAATAGTTACTTTTCAGGGCTATTCTAAGGATCATGGGAAAGACTACATGCAAAATGTCTTACAAACTTTAAGTAACTATATGGACATATCAGTTATTGTGATTGAAAGACGTTAACATTAAAATCATCTTTCTATGATAGATTACTCTTGCCAGGGATAGAAATTCTCCAATCCCCCGAGTAGTCTTGTGCTTCATAAAGAAAATGTCTCAATTTTTGTTTCCTTCCTAACTTTCTGAACTTTTTGATATTATCCAAATATAATTGTACTATTTTGATACATACTTCTTAGGGACATGGCCTGAATATATGTATGTGTATATGTATATATATTTACCATTTTAATGCTTTTTTTTCAAGTAGGTCAATTCATTTCAGCTAAAATCTAAAGGACAGGAAGGGGGAAAAAGAGATAGAAACACAAATAACTATGCCTTGCACATAATAGGTCCTAATAAATTTTTGTCAAATTGAATTGAAGGAAGTCCTCCAAAAAAGAGTGTACTAGCACACTATTTTATTATTTTTCATCAATATAAGGATTTTTTTAAACCCAAAGATGACTCCCTAACATTGATAATTTATCTACATGTAAAATTAATCATGGAATAACATTAAGTCCTTTATCTAAGACAAGAAAGAAAGTATAAATATACTCTAGAGGGGACCTCCATCCTTTAAATCATTGTAAGCCAGGGCTCAAGCCTGGGCACTAGCATAAGACTCTCTTCACTGGTGGAGAGAACGATTAGTAGAGTTATCAAGTCACCCATCATTCTCTCTAGCAATGAGGAGACCAGGCAAATATTATGAGCATGCCTGGGCTTGAGTCTCAGGTCATACTATCATCAGTGCATCATGGATTAATCTTCACCTCCTATCAACAATTAGATGTTTTGTTTTATTGAGCACCTAAGATACCTTTTATTAGAGAGACTTTCTCTCACAGAATGTTAGAGTGGAAAGGCTACTTAGATGTCATCTAGCCCAATGGTGTCAAACTCAAGGAGAAACAAGGTCCAATAAACCATACATAAGGATCTCTGTGGGCCACATCGCATATTGACTTAGAAAACCATGTATTAATATTATCTATGTTTTACTGTATTTTTATTTATTTTGTTAAATATTTCCCAATTACATATTAATCTGGTTTGGGCACACTCAAGAGGGCTGTGGCCTACATGCAGCCACAGGGCATATGCTCAACATCTTTGATCTTGTCCAATCCTCTTATTTTATGGATGAGGAAAATGAGGCTTGTCCTGTCTCCCAAATAACAGAACAAGAATTCAAATTCAAATTTCCAGATTCCAAATCCAGCAATTCTCATCACTACTGCATCTCTAGTATAATGGAAAGGTCAAGGTAGATTTGAAGTGAGAGGACCTGAATTTAAATCCCAGAAATTACTTCACCCAAGGGACTCCGTTCCTTATTGGTAAAATAAGAGGTTGGATTAAATGACCTTCAGTGGCCCTTCTAGATTTAAATCTATGCCTCTGTGAACCTGTCTTAGCCAAAGTTGAACAATTAGTAAGTGGTCAAGTAGGAGACTAGAAACCAGTTTTCCAACGCCAAATCTAGCACTCTTCCCACTAAATTGAAGTTGGACAGTCTGCTGATGGGATTTGGAAGTCACATGGTGATGCTGAATGTGCTCTATAGTCTCTAAGAATGAATATATGTACAGATCTAAGACAATCACAGAAACAGGACAAGTAGTTCCAAGGGGTGACAAGTGTTCCAGGCGCCACCACAAAGAAAAGGGGACCAAGGAAACCCAGTCACTGGAGTCTTAGCTTTCAGAAACGACTATAAAAGGAATGGGCAAGCTGTCTACCACATCTTTCAAATCCATATAAAAACACGACAAAAAGAATCTTTCAGGATGTTGCTGTTTTACATGATAAAAACAACTGGGAACAGTCTTTAATTAGAGTTTTGAACTGCCTCCCATTTACATTAGAAACATCACCTTTTTCTAGCTTTTGTTCCTCAACCTCATTGATCTGCTTTGAAATCACTGGCAGGAATTCACTTGAATCAATGCTATTTTGAAAGAAAAGAAACCTCTTTCCGGCTCTCTGAATTAACTTTCCACTAGGCTCAAAACACAGACCACCTTTCTAGTTGTTGTTTTTTTCCCTCGGCATGGTAATATTCTGAGCAAAGCTTGTTCTTCAAAGGTAGGAGTAGCTCTTATTAAGTAGTCAAAGGAAACAGATGTGTATGAAATTAGGACTCCAGTTGTGAAGAATGACACTTTGGTTTAGAGGAGTCTGAACAGTCAAAGAACTTAGATTAGACCTCTGTTTTCATGGAAATTTACTAGTCAACTTAAAACAACCGGAGATGTTTCTTCCATTCTGTCCCATTCTTTAGGAAAGAAGTTTTTACAGCAAGAAAATAGATGTACTTTTCCTTTTCTATATTTCTGGTGTCAAGGCTTAAAACTTCATTCAAGGAAGCCTCCTTCTGATTTAAGTCTCATGGAGTCAATTTATTTCTACTTCTATTTAAGCCTCCCTCAACACCCATTTCCTATCTTAACTACAAATTTGCCTCATCTACTCCAACATTCCTGGACCGTTCTATTCTAACCTTACTCCAGATGCACAAAGTCTGCCTCCCTTCTACTCCATAATCCCTTACAGGGAATGATTTCCCAAGGCTCTCTGAGTCACTCAAACATGAGTCTCCTCTGCCCTTGACCTTTTCTACCTGCAACAGATCACAGGGAATTCCCTTCTTACTCCTTTTCTTCCCTCTTAGGTAATAATCCCCTCTGACCCCCAACTTGATCTCATTTCCTTGTTCCTGTCCTCTCCTATTACATTCTCTATTTAGAAGTCCATTCCCTCTACAATTAGTTTGCTATAGCAGCTTCAACTATCTCCTGCATGAAGATGACTCCTCTCCCCCCCCCCCACCTCCCTGCCAAAGCCCTTTCCCTTAAGGAAACATAATTTTTAAAAACCTCCTTTTTGGGTTCTCTAGTAATATTAACAAATCATACTTCTCCCGCCTCTAGACTGTAAGGTCTTTGAGGACAGGGCCTGTCTTCTGCCTTTCTTTGAATTTCCAGCACTTAAAATAGTGCCTGGCACATTTTGGTTTTGTTTTGTTGTTCAGTCATTTCAGTTGTGTCCAACTTTTTTGTACCCCATTTGGGGTTCTTGGCAAAAATACTTGGAGGGGGTTGCTATTTCCTTCTCTAGCTCATTTTACAGATGAGAAAACTGAGGTAAACAGGGTTAGGTGACTTGCCCAGGGTCACACAGCTAGTAAGTATCTAAAGCCAGATTTGAACTCAGGAAGATGAGTCTCCCTGCCTCCAGGCTCAGCACTCTATCTACTGTGCCACCTGGCTGCCCTGGCACATAGCCTGCGCATGTCAGGCACTTAGGAAATGCTAATTGACTCACTGACTACTGGCTAAAGACTTTTGCAGATTTTTCTCTTAGGAAAGTGCTAAGTACAAAAGCTAAGGCCTTTCTTTAAAATGAAGTAAAGGTGATGATCAAACTTCATATTTGTTTAGATGACTGCCCTCCCCACAGCCACCCAGAGTGATTGATACTGACCTACCTGGGGACAATGGCTTCTTTTTTGAAATTCAAGGTTAAGGTATTGACCACAGGAAGGAATTCTTACGGGAAAGTGATCTATGAACTGAATGGCAACTAATCTGGAATGTTAACCCCAAACCATATTTTAGCATATTATGAACTTTTCCTTGCTCAAGATTTCTACAAATGTTACCTGAAATCATTTTAAGGCAGAGAATCATGTTAGAAGACATGGGAGACTATGCCAGCTTGAATATCTCTCCCCAAGCTAGAAATGACTTAGTATATGTGTTCAAAATAAATAAATAAATTTATACTAAAATAAATTAAATTGTTACTGGCAGACCTGAGCCTAAATCATGAAGTATATTATTAGTATTAATTTGTTTTATTTTTTTTTATTTTTTTTTAAAGCAATCGGGGTTAAGTAACTTGCTCAAGGTTACACGGCCAGGTGTTTCTGGGTGGGTGCTAAGTGTCTGAGCCCAGGATTCGATCTCCAGGTCTTCTCAACACTGGAGCCGGTGCTCTAACTCGCTGTGCTACCTGGCCACCCCAGTATTAATTTGTTTTCAAGAAAAAAATGTCAAGTTAAAATTAAAGGCATCTTACCAAAGAAGGGAGAATTCTGGCAAATCAACACACAAGCTTCCAGGGTCTATCTGACATTTCAAGGAAAAAGAAATGGTTCCAAAAAAAAGCAGAATAATTTACCCTCCAAGAGTAATGGACTCCACATACCCTCTGTGGCTTCTTCTCCTTGTGCTAAGACTAACCACAGAATATGGCAGAAAGGGATGGGAACAAGACCTCCTTGAGGGATGATGAGAAACCCCAGATGAAATGAATGTAACTGGCTGTAATTAGAAAAGGCTTCCTTCTCCCCAGAGCAGGAATTGATTTGGGAACTAAGAAGTAATTACAGTACGTGGGGGTGGCAGAGTGAGGGAGGGGTGCTGCAGAAGAGAGAGGAAAATGTCAAGGAGCCAGGGGTCTGGCAGGCTCAGAGGCCAGCAAAGGGGGGAAAGGGGGAGGAGGTCTGAGAATAGTCTGCTGTTCCCTCATGCCAGCTAATTGATGTTTTCCCCAAAGAGAGGCAAGTGGTTGATAATGAGGACCTCTCTTCTCTCCAAGGAAAGAAAGTCTCAACTAAAGAGATAGGAGATCATTTGAAGAGGAGAAAATGCTAGAGAATCATAGATGTCAGATGAAAAACTTTCTTCTTGATACATATGAGTGGTTTCTACTGTGTTTTTCTTCCTGATGCTACCTTATTTTCAATTTTGTGGATACTTTAAATGACAAAATCTAACCAGAGGCCCCTACAATGTACATATATTGACAAGCTTTTTCATAGTAGATACTATTTGTTGACTAAGAGCCATGTGCATGGAAATATACAAGGTATGTGTACATATACGTGGCATAAAAAGCTTTTAATTGCCTAAGTGCTAAAAACAGGACTGCGTAGTATGAAAAGCAGAGTGGTTGAGGAGAGGGAAAATTGGCCTGAAAGATGGGAGACTCCATTCCTTTTCCTGGCTCAGGCAATCACTATCTGTGTGGCCTTAAGCAAATAACTTAACCCTTCTGTGCAAAATGAGGAGATTGCGCTGCATGACTTTTAAGGTTTCTTTCAGATCTGATTCTATGACCCTATGATCCTGAGGGGTTAGATTTGGTAATGTCAGTTGTTATTGTTGTTATTTGTCTTTTGTTTTCAAGGAGGACCATGACATCAGGAAAGTGGTGCCTGACTTACAAGCGAATTGCATTTAAGTGAGGGAGGGCTGTGCAATGTCATCAGCCTCACTCTCTCCTCCAGAGATATCTGGGTCCAGGGGCAAGATAAAGGCCAGAGCCACTGGTGATGCCCCAGGATGCAGTGGGAGACCTTGACCTTTTTTAGCTAAGGTTTTTTCCCAGGTCTCAATTTGACTGAGGCAATATCAATTAGGCCACCAATGAATGACCTCCCAATTGGAAATCCAATGGCTTCTTCTCAGTCTGGGTCCTACTCCATCTGTGACCACTCCCTCCTCCTTGATTTTTTCCTACTCCTTTGGGTTCTATGACAATGCCCTGTCTTGGATATCCTTTTATCACTTTAACTGATTCTTCTCAGTCTCCTACTATTCTTCCCCTTCTTCCTCTTGACTCCTAAGTTGGAAATCCTCGAAAGCTGTTAGGTCTCTTCTCTCACTGTAGGCTCTCTTGGCAACCTCATCTACTCAGTTATCACCTCTACCCAAGGACTCTCAAATCTCTATCTCTAGCCCTGTCTAATTTCCTGGTCTTTCATTCTACTTATCTGCTGATATATATTGAGATATCTCACTAACACCTCAAAATCAATTTGTCTAAACCTGAGTCCAGGTTTGAATTCAGACAGCACAGTGGATAGAGTGTGGGCCTTGGAGTAAAGAAGACCTGAATTCAAATCCTGCCTCAGACATGTACTTTGTGAACCTGGACAAGTTCCCTAACCTCTGTGTGTCTCATTTCCTCAGCTGTAAAATGGGGATAATAATAGTACTTACCTCCCAGAGTAGTTATGAGGATCATATGAGCTAATTTATGTAAAGAAGTGCTTTGAAAACCCTTGAAATGTGTGCTATATAAATGCTAGCTATTATTATCCTTCATCCAAAGCCTGCTTACCTTTCTCATCCTAAATTTTCCACTCCTGTTGATGAAGCCACCACCATCCTCCCAATCATTCAGGATCAAATATCAGAGTTGTTCTTGACTCTTTGCTCTCCCTCACTACCCTCTACAGTCAAACAGTTGCTAAGTCCTGTTGATTTGATTTCTTAATTCTTCCTGATATCCATCCCCTCTCCTACTGCCATAACTTTTTAATGACTGCCTAAGCGGCTGGAGGTCATGGGAAGACTCAGTGGGCCTGAGGATTATCGATGACATAATTCTGTGGAGAATATATGTTTATTATCCCTTGGAATATGTTTAGAAAATATCCCCAAATCATTTGCATCTGTTTCATGCATAAATAGATAGAGAGATACAACTGTAACTTCACAATATAAATAATTTGTTCCATAAGCTTGTTCATTGTTTTGGTTTACACTCTCAAATGGCTCTGAAAAAAGTGTGCCACATTCTCCTAGGCAAAGAAAAAAGTGTCTCCCCAGCCCTGGTTGTTTGGGTAATCCTCAGGATCACAGAATCTTCAAACTGGAAGAGACTTTGGAGACCATCTAGCCCAATCCCAATGACTCAGAATTTCCTCTTCAACATAATAATAATAATTATTACAGCCTGAACCCCAAAGTCCATTGGCATGGAACTCTGTTTTCATTGGTGGAATCAATGCCCCACACCTGCATGAGAGGTAGGGTGGAATTGAAGAGAATGCAAAAGAAGAGAGATCAGTTGAAAAGATGAGAGATCATTTAAAGGGGGAATCATAGATGGCAGATGAAAACCTCTTCCTGATACATCCAAGTAGTTTCTACTGTGTTTGGGTTCTTGTAACTTCCACCATTGAGAGAGGAGACAAGTGGAGACTGCAGTATCTCTTCAGGGATATAAAGGGAAAAAGACATATCAATCGTGTCCTTATTCTCAACTTGCTACAGTAGAAACTTTGGGAAATCTCCCCTTAGGCAAGATTTGGTATTCTCTTGGTTGAACTGAGTTACCTCACTCCCAATGGGAGAGCGCCTTCAACCTGTATTGTCTGGTATGTATTCTCACACATGTACTTTCTCTGACTTTTATTTTGCTATCAACTTGGATAAATGGGTTTCTTTTCTCTTTGCTAAGTGTGTTCATTGTGGAACTGGAATTTGGTGGGAAAGGTCTCAAGTCTTGGATATAAAACTTGGGGCCCTCCTTTCACCATTAAAGAAGAGCAATCAAAAGCTTAGCTTAAGTCTTAAAATTACACTCCCCAGACTAATAATATTTAAGGGAACAGATAGATATGATTCTAACCTGGTACTCCCTCTTTCTGAGGAAAACAGAGTAGGAGGTCAGTTCTGGCTCCTGTTTCCCTTCCTAATGGGAATTTAAGTCTTTCTTGGAGAAGGGTGTGTAGCAGCAAGCACCCCAGTGTCCCCAGGATGGCTGCCAACACAGATTCATAGACCTGCTTTGCTAAAGGAAAGCAACTCAAAATGGGTTAACAAGGTTACTTTAATCAGTCAAACATGTATCATTTACCTAATTCAGGGAAAAAAGGTCAGCACCCCGAACTTCAGAGTATACAGACAGAATTATCAAGACAGAGAAACAGATCAAGCAGACAGGTTCCCAAACTGTCCAACTATTACATCCATACCAAATCACAGTTACCATCAACATCTGGGTTTTTCAAAGCGGGGGTGGGGGTGGGGCAGCTCTCAACAACGGCTTCCCAGAGTCTCATCTGATCAACTCACAGAACACTTCTCAAAGTGAGTCCCAAAACAACACCTCACATCAGGGCTTATATAGCCTTCTCCTGGCTCAGAGAATGTAACAACCTTCTTGACCCACTGCCCAATCACAAAGTATCTACTGAAAAACAAGCCTCCCACCACAAGATCCAGGTGCACTTAAGCCTAGGGGCAGGGAATATCTTAAAAATTTACATTCCCATTACAGGGTGAGGGAAGGAGATGCTAGGAGTGTTTATTTTTGCTCCCCTGTGAGCCATATGTCACACCCCATGCTAAATAATAATAATAATATTAATAACTAACATTTACATAGTCCTTTGAGGCTTGCAAAGCATTTTACATATATTATCTCATTTGGTCCTCACAACAGTCCTTTAAGGTAGGTGGTTTTGTTATTTCCATTTTGCAGATGAGGAAAAAGAATTTCAGAGAAGCATGTCTTTTAACCTTTCAATGGTGCAGACAACCCTAAGACTATAAGATGAGGAGCAGTTGCCAATCTACATTGGTTTCATTGTAGTATATTTTAAAATGACATCTGTTGAGTTATGCTATTTGCAAAAAATAAAATAAAACAATTCACCCATAAATATCAGGTCTCAGTTTTCTCACCTGTAAAATGAGAGGATTGAACTAAATGGTTTTTAATATCCTTTCTAGTTCTGGTCTACAATGAATCCTTCTCTGGTTTTAAACAAACAAAAATAACAATACTATGACCATCAGTTTGCCTTATTGAAAGCAGTCTGGTATTCAAGTAACCAGAGGAATGAGAGGGAAGGATAATACAGTGAAAGAGATAGAGGCAGCTAGGTGGCAGAGTAGTTACAGCACTATGTCAGAAGCACCTGAGTTCAAATCCAGCCCTAGATACTTAGTAGCTGTGTGACCCTGGGCAAGTCACTTAACTTGATCATCTTTTTTTAAAAATAAAAGAGGAGAGTTTGAAATCAAAACACCTAGGTTTGAATCCCATCTCTGTCATTGGATTCAAACCTGAAAGGAATCTGGGAGATCACTTAGACTAACTTTCTAATGGTAAAGGTTAGTGACTTGAAGCCTTAAAAGACAGAAGTGATTTGCCCAAGGTCAGCCCCGGTGTCCCTTCTAGGATGCCTCCTCAGTCACCTCATTTGGAAAAGGAGGAACTTGGAGATAGATCTCTATGGTTTGTTCCAACTATGACATTCTAGAAATCTGTAAGAAATAGCAAATGTATTTTTTTTTCCTGCATTAACCACAGACCTTTTACAACTCCCCCTCACTAGAAATACCTCTGGCTGGAAAATTTCTGCAGTCCTGTGGGTTCAGTAGGAGCTGCCCCATTTCTTTCACACAACTTCCTAAGGATAGGTTTCCAGTGGAATATATCATAAATGTGGGGTAACATTCCAATGAAGCCTGGTTGTTTGAATTGGAAATGTGTAAAATATTCACAGGACAGCCTTCATACTATCCCACAGACAGGTGGTTGTCCAAGTGACAGTAATCATACTCAAAGACTGCATTTTCTCCTGTTTTTTTTTTATTTTAATTTTTTTTATTCTTAGCCAGTAATATGTTTGCAACCATTCCTCCCTAGACACTGGGCACTTTATTTTCAGGTATGAGAAATAATCACATCTCTATTTTCATGACCTTTTCTGCAACTCTTTATTCCTCTAAAAGCACATGCAAATAAACACACCCAAAGTCTTTCCCTCTATCTCCCCTTTCTTTAGGTTGACACTTCCATGATGAGGCCCAAATTAACACTAATTGGCAATGGCTAAAGTTCTGCCTTGAGGATTCCTGTCACCTTAGAATAAAAGAGTAAGTGGAGGTCAGTGTTAATTGAAATTGGGTATAACTTTAATATGCAGGGCAACTAGGTGGCACAATGGATAGACTGTGGGGCCTGGAGTCAAGAAGTCCCATCTTCTTGAACTCAAATCTGGCCTCAGACACTTCCTAGCCATGTGACCCTGGGCAAGTAATTTTACCTGTTTGCCTCAGTTTCCTCATTTGTAAAATGAGCTGGAGAAAGAAATGACAAACCACTCCAGTATCTTTGCCAAGAAAACCCCAAATGGGGTCATGAAGAGTTGGACATGACTAAGAAACAACTGAACAACTACAAGAACAACAAATTACCTTATTAGCCTGGTAATGAAGCATGCCTCCTATCTCTTGGCAGAAAGAAGAGGTGGACTAGAGATACAGAATGAGACATGTGTTCAGATACTGACAATACTCTGTGTTGTTTTGCTTGACAATAATTATTTGTTACAGGATGGGTTTTCTGTGGTGGAGGTGAGATAGTGGGTGGTGAGAAAGATACAAGAAAGAGAAAAAGAAAAAGAGAGAGAAAGAAAGAAAGAAAGAAAGAAAGAAAGAAAGAAAGAAAGAAAGAAAGAAAGAAAGAAAGAAAGAAAGAAAGAAAGAAAGGAAGGAAGGAAGGAAGGAAGGAAGGAAGGAAGGAAGGAAGGAAG
>NW_027185890.1:9054180-9080389 GCF_028583685.1 Petaurus breviceps papuanus
AAGGAAGGAAGGAAGGAAGGAAGGAAGGAAGGAAGGAAGGAAGGAAGAGAAAGAAAGAGAAGAGTTTCAATAAAATATTTTAGACATTGTAGCACTCCCTCTGAGCAATGCTCCTGACTTTATATTCACACTGATAAGGTCGGGTCCTACTACCTTGGGTTCTAGGGTAACCCAGTAGTGGCTACTACTATAACTATAACTCACAGATCCCCACCAATGGGACTCCTATCAGCAATCAACCAGTAGACAAAATGATCTTAGCAAAGGCATTTGCCAAGATGGAAGAGAAGGAACAGTACTTATAAAATGTTCTTCTTGTAAACCTGAACATTCTAACCCTACCCTCAATCATGGCCACCTTTCACTTCTCAGAACAACTTGTGGCCACAACAGGTGCCTCTGTTGTAAGAGCCCCAGCCCTCACCTTTTCATTTTGAATGAAACAGAGTGAGTTGCAGATGTTTTATAATATGCATGTCACAAATATTATTGTACTATGAGAAATGATGAGATGGTCAAAGGATATGGACAGGCAATTGTGAGATTAACAAATTAAAACTATCTATAGTCATATAAAAAATACTCTAAAATCACTATTGATTAGAGAAATGCAAATCAAAACAACTCTTAGGTACTACATTATACCTATCAGATTGGCTAACATGACAAAACAGGAAAATGATAAATGTTGGAGAAGATGTGGAAAAATTGGAACACTAATGCACTGTTGGTGGAGTTGTGGATTGATCCAAGAATTTTGGAAAGCAATTTGGAACTATGCCCAAAGGGCTATAAAAATGTGTATACTCTTTGAGCCAGCAATACTGATTCTAGGCCTATATCCCAAAGAGATCATAAAAATGGGAAAAGGACCCGCATGTACAAAAATATTTATAGAAGCTCTTTTTGTGGTGGCAAAGAATTGGAAACTGAGGGGATGCTCATTAATTGGAGAATGGCTGAACAAGTTATGGTATTGAATGTAATGGAATACTATTGTGCTAGAAGAAATCATGACCAGGTAGACTTCAGAAAAACCTGAAAAGACTTATATGAGCTGATTCTGAGTGAGGTGAGCAGAACCAGGAGAACATTGTACACATTTACAGCTACATTGTATGATGACTAACTTTGATAAACTTAACTCTTCTCAGCAATGCTAGGTTCTAAGACAACTCCAAAAGACTCATGATGGAAAATGCTATCCCCATTCAGAGAAAGAACTATGGAGTCTGAATGCAGATAGAAACCTATTACTGAACCTATCAGGGGGGTGGAGTCAAGATGGCAGAGGAGAAGCAGGACTTCCCTGCAGCTCTGGCTTTCACCTTCCCCAATCCATGTAAAAGGGGACTCTAAACAAACTTTGGAGCTACAGAACCCACAAAATGACACAGAGAAGCTAACCTCCCGCTGAGGACAGCCCAGCAGGCCGACAGCAAGTGGCCAGCTCAGTGCTCAGGGAGCCGAGTCCAGCCACTAGCCAGGCGAGGTTTTAGCCCCAGGGTGGGCCTGACCAGCCACTGGCTGGAGGGACTCCAGATCACCAGCAGCTGTGGCCGTTTCCAGATTTATCAACACATAGATGCTAAGGACAAAGTAGGAGGTCAGTGCACTGTGGACTTTGGGACCAATAGTTGGGAGTGCATCAGCTTTTGCCCATGGGTCAAGAAGCCGCTGAGACGCCACACCGGCACCACGTGGCAGCTTCAGCTCCTGGCCTACAGAGTGTAGGGGGACCAAGTGACCAGTCTGAGGGGTTATCGCTCTGGCTTTAACCTACTTGGATCTGGATTGTGGTCTAGGGTGGAGGTCCGGGGGTGCATGACCAGCTTTGCAGAGCGTATGGAGGCCTCAGAGAAGGCACCCAACTAATAGCTCTGGCAGCTGAAAAAACCCCAGCGTTTGGGATGAAAGCTCCCCTGTCTGGTAGCAGAGTCCTACTGTGGCAAAAAGCCCAGGGATCAAGTGACTGAGGGGTGACATGACCAGACAAAGGAAGCAAAACAAACAGAAGACTCCAACATTAGACTCCTATTTTGGGGACAAAAAGGAGCAAATCATGGAACAGGAGGAAGGCAGTGAAGTCAGAACTCCTGCACCAAAAGCTTCAAAGGAAAATACAAGCTGGTTACAGGCCATAGAGGACCTTAAGAAGCAGATAAGAGAAGTGGAGGAAAAATTGGGAAGAGAAATGAGAACAATGCAAGAAAATTACGAAATGAGAGTCAACAGTCTGACCGAGGAAAATACCACCTTAAAAAAGAGACTGACTCAATTGGCAAAAGAAGCTCAAAAAGGCAATGAGGAGAGGAGTGCCTTGAAAAGCTGAATTTGCCAGATGGAAAAAAAAAACATCTCAAAAGCTCAATGAGGAGAATCATTCCCTCGGATTTAGATTGGAGCAAAGGGAAGCTAGTGACTTTAAGAGAAATCAAGATGATGTTAAACAGATCCAAACAAATGAAAGAATAGAAGGCAATGTGAAATATCTCTTGGGAAAAGCCACTGACCTGGAAAATAGATCCAGGAGAGATAATTTTAAAATTATTGGACTACCCGAAAGCCATGATCAGGGAAAGAACCTATAAATCATCCTCCAAGAAATTCTCAAGGAAAATTGCCCTGATGTTTTAGAACCAGAAGGCAAAATAGAGTTGAAAGAATCCACTGATCACCTCCTGAAAAAGATCCCCAAAAGAAAACTCCTAGGAATATTATAGCCAGGTTCTGGAATTCCCAGATCAAGGAGGGAATATTACGAGCAGTCAGGAAGAAACAATTTGAATATTGTGGAAACACAATCAGGATAACCCAGGATCTGGCAGCTTCTACACTGAGGGATTGAAGGGCCTGGAATAGGATATTCTGGAGGGCAGAGGAGCTGGGATTAAAACCAAGAATCACCTACCCAGCAAAACTGAGTATCATGTTTCAGGGGAAAATATGGTCATTCAGTGGAATAGAGGACTTTCAAGCATTCTTAATGAAAAAACCAGAGTTGAATAGAAAATTTGACAAGAAGCAAGAGAAGCTTGAGAAGGTAAACAGGGAAAAGAAAGCATAAGCCACTGATCAAAGTTGAACTATTAACATTCCTACATGGAAAAACCATAATTGTAACTGATGAAACTTTTCTCAGTAGGAAAATAGTTGAAGGGAATAGAAATATATATGTGTGTGTGTGTGTATGTCTATATTGGAGAGTATATGGGCATATGAATACATGTGTGAATGTGTGTATATATATATATACTTACAGGTATACATAGATAGAGGGCACAGGACCAATTCAATAGGAAGGGATGATACTTAAAAGGGGAAATTAAGAGGTGAGAGAGGAATATAATGAGAGGAGATGGAGAGAGACAGAATGGGGTAAACTATCTCATAAAGAAGAGGCAAGAGTAAAGGGTTACAATGGAGGGGAAGAATGGAAAGGCAAAAGGGAATGGGTCAACCTTATTCTCACTGAATTTGGTTCGTGGAGGGAATGAAATACACACTAAATAGAGTATCTCACCCTACAGGAGAGTAGAGGGAAGGGTATGAGAGGGGGGATGATGGAAGGGAGGGCAGGCTGAGGGGGGGAGGGAAGTTGGAAACACTCACTTTTGAAAAGGGACGGGATCAAAGTAAAGAAAAGAACAAGTGGGAGGTGGGATGGGAGGGAGGGAAATAGTCTTTTACAAGATATCTGCTATGTTAATGTTTTGCATTAGCTACACATGTACAATCTATACTGAACTGCTTATCTTCCCAGTAAGTGTGGGTGACAAGGGAGGAAGGGAATGAATCTGGAATTCAAAGTTTTAAAATCAAATGTTTAAAATTATATATACATATATACTATTATGAATACTATCTTACATGCAATTGGGAAAGAAGATATACAGGCACTGGGGCATAGAGATCCACCATGCCCTACTGGAGAAGTCTAAAGGGGTATGGGAGAAAATATGGGAGAGAGAAGATTGGAGGAGGGGATATCCTGTGGGACTGCTATTCTGGGGTGGTGGGTAGGGGAAAACTTCCTTGTATTTAACTACTTACTATTTACATTTATTCTGCATATACTTACAAATGTGTTTCTTGTCTTCATGGTTAGACTATAAACTCCTTGAGAGAAGGAATTGTTTCATTCATTGTATTTGTAACCCTAGCACCCAGCACATGATAGGCCCTTTATAAATTCCAATGGGCTGATGAATTAATTAATTATCATCTTTGGCTTATCCTTTTAAAATTTATATTTCTGTGTTTTGCAATAAATAATCATTAATCCAGTATCAGTAAGTACACATAAATAGGAAATAAATATTTATTTAATACAGTTGTATATAATATATTAATTATTATATATTAATGTATAAATATACTTATTTATATATAAATATTTATTTAATACAGTTGTATATAATATATTAATTATTATACATTTATGTATAAATATACTTATTTATATAATGATGTATATGAATATATGGTATAATTTATTATAGAATATAAATATAAAATCTTTTTGTACAAAATATAATATAAATATCATATTTATAATATAATATATAAAATAAATATAACAATATAAAATACATAAATAAATATAAATACACATATATAAAATATGTAAATATACATATACTTGTCATTTTAAAAAATTACTGATGGGGTATGTGATAAAAAAATTTTGGAGACCACTAATCTAATACAAGATGAAGGAACTGGGTCCCAGAAAAGTTAGATAAATTTGATCTCCCAATTCAGACAGAGATGGCAGATAGCAGAACAGTGATTTGAACCTGGATTTAATAGGAAATGCATCATCGTCATTATCGTTCTTGTTGCTGTTGTCCTTTGAGCTCAGAGGCCTAAGGAGCAGGTGTAACTGAGACAAGAAGGAGCTAATCTCAGCAGCTGCATTGGAACACATAGCAGCAGAAACCCTAGATTGAACTAAATTAGAAACAGGAAAAGTGAAGACCCCGAGCAGGATGCTGGGGCAGGGTAACAGCTCAGAGAACTTAGGGATGTGAAAGCCTTAGAAAGCTTAGCAGATCAGATTTGTGCTTTGAGCAATCACAAGGTTAAAGGTATCAGAGGGGAAAAAAACCCACCTGATCCTGTTGTTACAAACCAACCTCAGTTCACGGCAGGGCTCAGCACGGTTTATTAGTTCAGGGCCACCTGCTGTGTGATATTTGCCATCAGAAGGTGTGATCCTTTAGAAATCTGTTTATTTAAATCTGGCTGATGAGTAAAAGAAAACCTCAGGCCATTGTATTCATATTTGGTCCTCAAATATTGCTCATCTCTCAATATGTTGACCCAATGCCCATGGATTTCTTCCAGTTATAAGATTTTTATCGGTAACCCACTTCCTCCATACCCCCACTCTTCAGTGTGGGTCCTTGAAGGCTTTACTCAAATTCAAGGCTCATCAATTGAAGTAGTAACTGTTTTGTCTTTGTATTTCCAGAGACCAGCACAATGCCTACAACATAGTAGGTGGCTAATCAATACTTGTTGATTGATTTTCATTCAATATCTATGCCAAACTTTAGTTTACAAGTTCCCTTCCAATATATCTTTTTACCAAACCAAACCAGAAGACACATTGACTCAAAGTAAAGGTAAGGTATTCCATTATTAGGAAGGTATTCTATTACTTGCAAAGGTATTCCATTACTAGAGAAAACTAGAAAGATAAATATATTGGAAAAATTGGAAGGGTCTATATAAGATGATGTTTATATTCTAACAGAGGGAAAAGAAATGTGTCTCAACATCCTATTGTTTTCACAGGTCAAAGGAGTAAAATAAGACAAACATGGGGCCTTTGGATCATTTTGTTATGTTTTGATGTTATTAAGTGGAGAAAGAAAAGGGATTAAAAATAGAATACATTAGGGAAGAATGGGGGGAGGGAGGAAAGAACTTATTACTTCTCATGACTGTAAAGTAAATTGCAAGGTAATTATCAAGTCAGACCTCTTCCTTATCTATACACCTCTCTCTCCCCAAAAAACATAGGGGCATACTCGTGTTCCTAGGACTGCTGTGTCCCACATGAAACACATTTCTACAGCCAGCTTTGCTGTTTGCTGCTCCCTTAAAAAGTCGTTGGGATCACCTGAAGATATGTTTTCCCTACTGAGAACCAAGCTGCCCCTGTCATCTGCTGGGCTTCTTTCTCCTCTATGGTACCATCTGCTTGCTCTCTGTTGATCTGCTATGACCTTCTGCTGACTTTCAGTCAAAGCTTATTAGATCTCTTGAACTGCGATTGCTTTGTTGACTCTTTTGTTCAGAGGAACAGTGGCAGCTCTTTGGAAAGGTAGGCCATAATGGACTTCTAGTCAAGATGGTGGAATGAATAGGTGCAGAATCATCTAATGCTCACAGATGTACTCCAGAAAAGATAAAACAAGAGAGCATAGGACTGAATAATAATTAAGAAGTAGAGAACAAAGATAAGCCCTAAGTGGGTACATGTCTTTGATAGAAAGAGGGACATCATAAACAATTCAGAGGAGGCTAGGAGGAAATTACCTGTCCAGATCTATGGATGGGGAAGAGTACATCAGCAAACAAGAAAGGATCACAGAAAGTAAAATAGATAATTTTGATTACTAAAACAATTTTTTCACCATCCAAGCTCACATTTGCCCTGAAATTCATCTACAGATTAAAAACTTCTGGCCTAGATGATACTATGGCCACCGCCACATAGATGACTCAAACCTGCCATAGCTTTGGAGAAGGTGGGCACATGTGAGGGGAGCACCCCCTATTTGCTATCCTGACACTGAGTCATCAAAGAAAAGTGCGTGGGAGAAACAATGACTTGGTTCAAATTCCCCATATGAAAACCAGCAATGTCTGGGCTTTTGAAATGCCACATTAGAAGAAAATGGATCAAAGGCTAGTTAGTGGAGAGTAAGCACAAGGAGACATTTTAGTGGTAGCCCTGGCTTTGTTTCTTAATAGCAAAAGAGTATTACTCTCAGTCTACCTTGAGTCCTATACTTTTAAACTGATGAATTAGTAGTTACTGTGAGGAACTCTCACATTCTAGCTAAAAAACCATTTATTACATTTCCTTTGGAAGTCAGATGTGGTAACCCATCTAGACCACTGGGAACCAACAAAGCAAGAATCTTCCCTCTAGCTAGAGATCATGCTTTAAATAACAGGTTAGCCTCCAATGCAGCCTAATTATAAATCCTCTCCTACATCATTTAGGATATACTAGAGAACTAATTTGGCATTTACTCAAAATAAAACATCAAAATGACTGGATCTTTTTCCTTGAGAACTGCCGCACACAGACATAAACACTGCTCAGTTTGATGGTGTAAAGCAGGTGAGTAATGTTTTGTAACCCTAGATAGGGAATCCATGATCCACTTTGTGGCAATAATTGTAATAGTGCCTGGCACCTAGTAAGTGCTATATAAATGTTAGCTGTTATTGTTGCTACTATTATTATTGAACATGGATAAAATTTAACCTCTTCTGCCTCTATTTGTTGTTCAGTCATTCTCAGTTACGTCTGGCTCTTCATAACTCAATTTGGGATTTTCTTGGCAAAGATACTGGAATGGTTTGTCATATCCTTCTCCAACTCATTTTACAGAATAGGAAACAGAGGCAACTAGGGTTAAGTGACTTGCCCAGGGTCACACAGCTAGTAAGTGTTTGAGGCCAGATTTGAATTCATGAAGATGAGTCTTTCTGACTCCAGGCTCAAAACTCTATCCACTGTACCACCTGGCTGCCTCAGTTTACCAATCCACTAACAAGAGGATAATTTGCATGTGCAGCCTAACCTATCTCACAAGCCTTGAGTGTCTTGTTCTAGTTATCTGAAGGAATTCTTTCCCAAAACTCTAAAAAAAAAAATGAAATCAGTTCGTTTTGATCTCTCCTATGCATACTGATACCCTAATGTACTACAAAGTACAAAGTTGGAACCTATGATTTCTTTGACACAGAACACTCCTAATAAAAAAAAACTTCCTTTACCAAGGCTGATCTGTTTACTGTTGGTTTTGTTTAATTATTTTTAGTCATATTTGACTCTTTGTGACCCTTTTTGGGGTTGGTTTTTGTTGTTGTTGTTTTTTGGCAAAGAAACTGGAGTGGTTTGTCATTTCCTTCTCCAGTTCATTTTACATATGAGGAAACGGAAGTAAACAGGTTTAAGTGACTTGCCCAAGGTCACACAGCTGGTAAGTGCCTGAGGCCAAGATTGAACTCAGGAAAATGAATCTTCCTGACTTCAGGCACAGCATTCTATGCACTGTGGCACCACCTAGCTGACCCAATGTAGTAAACAATAAATACTTGTTTAATTGATTGACTAAAAGTGAAACCGTGTGACCCCTACTCAGACATTTGCTATGGGAAGCTTAACTTCCTAAGGCCTCTAATTCCTCATCTGTAAATGAAGGGGTTGGTTGAAATGGCCTCTGAGGTTTCTTTCACCACTTCAGCTTTTTTTTTTTTCACCTCTAGACTTCCAAAAAGAAGATAGTTTTTTGGATAAAAAACTTTCTACATCTTTTAGTTTTTTGGTCTTTAGTTAGGTTTTGTTTTTTGACACTTTGGGTTTCCCTTTTTGGTTTTTTCTTCTATGTCTTCCTATTACCAGTTACTAGCACAACATATTATCCCTAAATAAATATTTGTTGTTAAATTTGAATGGCATGTATGTACCATTAGCAGTCAGTTAGATTTTATGTTCTACAAGACAGTAAATCTATCTGCTTTCCAGACAGCTTATTTGTCTGAGTCCGTCACATAAGGTGATGAAAAGCACTTTATAGACACAATGGGGGTGGAGGTGGGGGGGCAGAGCCAAGATGGCAGAGTAAAAGCGGGAATTTACTTCAGCTCCTCCTCCAACCACCTCCAATACCTGTAAAATATGACTCTAAACAAATTTTAGAACTACAGAATCCACAAAGTGACAGAGAGAAACAAATCTCCCAGACAGCAGCTTTGCAGGCCAACAGGAAGGGGCTATAGCACTTATGCAGTCCCCTGAGAGCCACACAGACCCAGACCCAGGGTGGCCCAGACCAGTGGTCCAGACCAGTCATCACAGACTTCAAGAGAGTAAATCACCAGCAGCTGTAGCTGTTTCCAAATTTCTCAACACATAAACGCCAAAGACAAAGTAAAAGGTCAGTGTGGAACTCTGTTGGAATTGGGTGATGGAGGAGCTCAGTCCAGCCCCTGCCCCCGGGGTGAGAGGCAGCAAAGGTGTGGTGACTGCCTCCAGAGCTCTTGGCCTGCAAATCTTAGGGAGACCAAGTGACCATTCAGGGGGTAAATCCTCTTGCTTTGATCTGCTTGGATCTAGATTGCTATCTTGGGTGGTAGTGCTGGGATAAGAAATGCCAGTGTGCCAAAGCTTGTAGGGGTTGTAGAGAGGGTGCCCTCCTTATAGCTCTGGCAACTGTGAAAACCCCAGCAATTTGGGACACAGCTCTCTCCATTCTGGAAGCAGAGTTCTACCATGGCAAAGAGCTCAAAAGTCAAGTAATTGACGGGCAAGATAAGCGAACAGAGGAAGCGCAATCAGATCATAGAATCCTTTTTTGGGGACAAAAAGGATCAAAACAAGGGGCCAGAAGAAGACAATGAAGTCAAAACTCCTACATCAACAGCTTTCAAGAAAAATATGAATAAGTTACAGGCCATGGAGGAGCTCAAGAAGGATTTTGAAAATCAAGTAAGAGAAGTGGAGGAAAAATTGGCAAGAGAAATGAGAATGATGCAATAAAATCATGAAAAGTGAGTCAACAGCCTGCTAAAACAGACCCCAAAAATACTGAAGAAAATAACACCTGAAATATAGACTAACTCAAATGACAAGAGTCCCAAAAAGCCAATAAGGAGAACAATGCCTTAAAAAACCTAATTGGCCAGATGGAAAAGGAATTTCAAAAACTCACTGAAGAGAATAATTCCTTCAAAATTAGATTGAAGCAAATGGAAGCTAATGACTTTAAGAGAAATCAAGATACTATAAAACAGATCCAAATGAATGGAAAAAATAGAAGGCAATGTGAAATATCTCATTGGAAAAACCACTGACCTGGAAAATAGATCCAGGAGAGATAATTTAAAAATTATTGGACTACCTGAAAGCCATGATCAAAAAAAGAGCCTAGAAATCATCCTTTAAGAAAATCTCAAGGAAAATTGCCCTGATATTCTAGAACCAGAAGGCAAAATAGAAACTGAAAGAATTCACCAATTGCCTCTTGAAAAAATCCCCAAAAGGAAACTCCTAGAAATATCATAGCCAAATTTCAGAGTTCACAGATCAAGGAGAAAATATTACAAGCAGTTAGGAAGAAATAATTTGAGTATTGTGGAAACACAATCAGGATAACATAACATCTAATAGCTTCTACATTAAGGGATCATTGGGCTTGGAATATGATGTTCCAGAGGTCAAAGGAACTAGGATTAAAACCAAGAATCACCTACCCAGCAAAATTGAGCATATTACTTAAGGGGAAAAAATGATCATTCAATGAAATAGAGGACTTCCAAGCATTCTTGATAAAAAAAAACAGAGTTGAAAAGAGTTTGACTTTCAAATTCAAGAAGCAAGAGAAACATGAGAAGGTAAACAGGAAAAAGAAATCATAATGAACTTAATAAAGTTGAACTATTTATATTCCTACACTGAAAAACGATAATTGTAGCTCATGAAACTTTTTCTCAGTATGAGGATAGTTGAAGGGAATATATATGTATGTATATGAGGGTGTATGTGTATATAAATATATATATATATGTGAGTATGTGTATATGTGTGTGCATGTATACATAGACAGAAGGCACAGGATAAATTGAATATGAGGGGATGATATCTAAAAAATAAAATTAAGACATGAGAGAGGAATATATTGGGAGAAGGAGAAAGGGAGAGATAGAATAGGGTAAATTATCTCATATAAAAGAGGCAAGAGAAAACTGTTACAAAGGAGGGGAAGAGCAAGAAGGTGAAAGGGAATGGGTCAACCTTATTCACATTAGATTTGGCTTAAGGAGGGAATAATATACACACTCAATTGGGTACCTTACCCTACAGGAAAGTAGGGGGGAAGGGGATAAGAAGGAGGATGATAGAAGGGAGGGTAGATTGGAGGAGAGGGTAGGTAGAAGCAAACACTTTTGAAAACGGATAGGGTCGGGGCAGCTAGGTGGCTCAGTGAATAGAGCACCAGCCCTGGAGTCAGGAGGACCTGAGTTCAAATCTGGCCTCAGACATTTAACACACACACACACACAAAACTAGCCATGTGATCTTGGGCTAGTCACTTAACCCCAATTGCCCTCCAAAAAGCAAAAAAAGAAAAGAAAAGAAAAGGGATAGGGTCAAAGGAGAAAATAGAATAAGTGGGGGACAGGATAGGATAGAAGGAAATATAGTTAGTCTTTCACAATATAACTACTATGGAAACATTTTGTGTACCTACACATGTACAACCTATATTGAATTGCTTGTTTTCTAAGTGGGGGTGGGTGAGGAGGGAAGAAGGGAAAGAACCTAGAAATCAAGGTTTTAAAAACAAATGTTAAAAAAAAAATTTTTTTTATATGAAACTGGGAAATAAGATATACAGGCACTGGGGTATAGAAATCCATCTTGCCCTACTAGAAAGTTGGGGGGGATAGGGGAGGATATAAGAGAGAGAAGATTAGGGAAAGGGGCATTCAGTAGGCTCACTATTTTGGGGTGGGGGTAGGGGAAAAATGGGAAAAATTTTATAACTCAAAATCTTGTGGAAATGAATGTTGAAAACTAAAAAGAAATAAATAAAATATTTTTTAAAAGACAGACACAAACACAATGTTTGACTCTATGCTTTCTTAGGCCTTTAGTTGGAAATAAGGACCAGCTTTTCCACCTGGGTGTACCCTGTTCTGTCACTTGGGTTTGTGTCTATGTAATAATGGATGTTTAAAAATATACACACTTGTCTTTGACAGGAACAAGCTGCATGCTGGAGTGGTTTTGCTTCAAACATTTAGCATCATTTAAAGTAATCAAGACTTTTCTTCAGACTTGAGTTAAACGGAAAAACAAACAAACCCCTTTCTAAGTGGGAATTTCTTTAGCTGCCTTTTTCTGCCTTGAGAAGTTCAAGAATCTTCAAAAGGTCAGTCTTTCTGCCTACTTCCTAAAATTATTCCCTAAAATTAGTTGCTAGTAGCTCTGTCAGTGACTTATACCTCAGTTGGTCCTGAATGGCCCTAAAGCAGGGGTTCTTGACCTGGAGTCTATAAACTTGGTTTTTTGCAAACTATTTTGACAACTGTATTTCAGTGTAAGGGCAGCTAGGTGACACATTGGATAGAATTCAGGGCCTGGAGTCAGGAAGACTCTGGTCATTTAACCCTATTTGCCTCAGTTTCCTCATCTATAAAATGAGCTGGAAAAGGAAATAGCAAACCCTCCAGTATCTTTGCCAAGAGAACCCCAAATGGGGTCACAAAGATTCAGACACAACTGAACAATAAATTTCAATATAATTCAATTTGTAATCCTATGTATTACATTTTATGCATTTAAAGACATCATTCAGACAAGGATTCTTACATTAGATTGAAATAGGGGTCAATAATACAACACGGTTAAGAACCCTAGCTCTAAAGGATTCTCTACATTAAATAGGAGAGCAGGGAGGACCAGAAGTGGAGCAGTCAGCAGTGAAACAGCTTCTTGTGGTGCAGACCAAGGCTCTCGAGGCCCACAGACCAATGCTGTGTGTTTTTCCTGGCACGTGGGTTTCCCTATCCTGTACTTCCCTATTAAGTTTCTAATGCATACTCATTCTCTCTAACAGAAAACTCATACACTGTTGAGAGAATGTGATCCAGGTTTGTATTTTGATTACTCCTGCTCTTGCTGTTTACTGGGTAAATGTTTTTAGTATGATTTCTTTTGCCTTATCATTTAATATTTTATGTTTAACAGTTAATGGTGTGATAGTAATTGATTTTGTGTAAACAGGAAGCTCAGGAGCTAGCTCCTATGTTAGGGTTATTGCTAGGCTCCTAAGAGAATTTTGAGTAGGAGTCACGTGGTAAAGGGTAGTCAAGGCCATGACTCCCTCTGTAACGCCACATTGGGAAAAACTCACAGACCTGCTTAGCTTCAGGCAGGGTGGAATGAATGATCCAGCACAGAGAGAAATAAAGGGGGTATAGGTTCCATGCCATGGCCTAGATCAAGGACTATCGTGAGTTACAAGGGTGAGTTGCAACCATGTATCTCTGAATCTCTTTTAGGACTTAATGAAGTTCTCTGAATACAGTAGGCAATTAATAAATATTTATCAAACTGAACTTAAGTTCAGCAAACAAATAACATTCATAACTATATTGTTATGAAATTTTATTGCATTATTAACTGAAATAACTATCTTCCCCTTATACTCATCCTTCCTTGAAACTTCCTCCTTTCTTTTGGAGAAGCCACTAACCTTTCATTTCCCCAGCTTGATAAGTAGATGTTATCCTTTACTTGCCCTTTTCCTTTACTTTCTCTCCCCCAAACCAATTACTGTAATTGCCAAGTCTTTAAATTTTCTCCAATTAGAACATCATCAATCCTGAGCTAGAAGGTTCCTCAGTGCCCATCTAGTTAACTCTAATTTTGTAAAAAGAAAAGTTTAAATGATTTATCCAAGATCACAAGTTGTCATTGTCAGTCACCTGATCTGAAGAAAGGTATTCTGACTCCAAGGGCAGTTAGGTTGCCCAGTGGATAGAGTGGCTGGGCCTGGAGTGAGGAGGACTTATATTCTTGAGTTCAGATCTGGCCTCAGATACTTTCTAGCTGTGTGACCCTGGGCCAGTCACTTAACTGTGCTTGCCTCAAGTTCCTCATCTGTAAAATGAGCTGGAGAAAAAAAATGGCAAATTCGTCCAGTATCTCTGCTATGAAAACCCCAAATAGAGTCAGACATGGCTGAAAATGACTGAACAACAAAATTCTGACTCCAAATCCATGCCATCCCACTTCTTTGTCCTATTGATTCTGTCACATCCTTTTAATCTGCCCATCTCTTTAGTCATATGACTATCAAAAGAATTCAGATCTTCATCACCTGGACTATTATGATCACCTCTAACTTGGTTTACCTGTTTCTAGTCTTTCCTCTCTCCAATCCATCCTTCATACAGTTGCTAAAATAATATTCC
This sequence comes from Petaurus breviceps papuanus, assembly GCF_028583685.1. NCBI lineage: Eukaryota > Metazoa > Chordata > Mammalia > Diprotodontia > Petauridae > Petaurus > Petaurus breviceps. The sequence goes on from NW_027185890.1 coordinate 9,068,413, forward strand.
TAAAGTACAAATCTGCCCATGTTATTATTACCTGGCTCACTAAACTTCAGTGGCTCCCTATTTAGGATAAAAATTGAAATTCTTTAGTCTGGCATTTAAGGGTCTTCACAATCTGGTTAACCTGCCTCTGCAAACTTACGTCTTATTACCCCTCTTTACATATTCTATGTTCAGCCAAATTGTTTTCTAAACTTAATGGCAATGTATTTGACACCATTTGCCATGCTTGGAAAGCACTATCTCCTTGTCCTCATCTTTTAGATTCCCTCTTTTCCTACAAGTAGACTCCACCTGTCAGGATCCCCATGCCAAGACCACCCCTCTCTTTTTACTATTAGGAGACATCCTGTTATCCAGAGCTATGGTCCAGCAAGCAAGCTGTGCCCTGAGCTTGGCATGACAACAAGCCTTTGCTCTCACCATCTGGATGAATTCTGCTGCAGTAAAGTCCCAGAATTGTTCCACTTCAGCCCCCAGGTGGTCTTGAGCTTAGACAAGCTCCAGTAGGAGCCACGTCCTGGTCATGAAGCCCTGTTATGAATCACACTTGTCTCATTGTTACTGTTCCCCTGCATTGTCATGGCTATAACTACTGCGTAGTCACTGCTATCTGTGGTTTTCCTCTTAAAGCAGGCCCTGGCACATGTGTCTAGTTTCCCTCCTCCAACGAAATAAAGAAAGCTTTTTGCTTATAACCACTGTTAGCTCTTTGGTTTTATTTTATTTTATCTCATTTTTCAGAGTTAACTGTGATTATAACCTCTGTAAGCTCTTTGGGCTTTTTTTAGAGTTAGCAGTTGTTACAGAACCTCAGTGGTTCTTTGGTCATTTATTTTGAGGGTCTGACTCACCTACAAAGCCTTCCCTTTTCCCCTCAGGTGTTAGTTTCTTCCTCCATGAAATCACTTTGTATTTACTTACTTGTGTGCATACTACAACTTCCAAGGAGAAAGCTCCTTGAGGGCAGGGATGGTCTCATTTTTTGTCTTTGTATCATTGTGTGCATTCAGACTACTGATGAACAATCAATAAATCAATAATTAATTTAATGCTTACTATTATGCCAGGCATTAAGGATACAAATACAGATATGTGAAGTTCATGCCCTTAAGGAGATACTATAGGTACACAGCATGTTCACAGATGAGTAAATACAGTTTACACATGAAATAAATACACAGTGATGAGGAGGAGGCTGGCAAGTTGGAGGGGGAAAACTGGAAGCATTAGAAAAATAGAAATTAAAAAGTAGAAAAAAATTAGAAAAAGCTTTCTTAAAGGAGTTGATACTTGAGCTGGATCTTGAGGAGAGCCAGGAGTGAATTAAACGAAAGATGAAAAGCAGACATGGTCAGCAATTGCAACAGCTTCAACCTGATGCATTCAAATGAGTCATTCCTGCCAAAAAGTGGGAAAGCAGAAAAGCAGTTGACATTGACTTTTATTATTATTAGTTCTTGCAAAAGTTTCACCAACATAAAGCAGTTGCACAAGGAAAAGGCCAAAACCAACTTAACCAGAGAACATTTGACCTCTTTGCCAAATAGCAAGAGATGGTAGCCAAGGGCAACACTTGTTTATAATGAAAACTCATTTGTAAAAGATCTTGAATCTTATAAAGCCTTGACTTATAAAGTCATGAAAAGCATTGGAAACACAAAGAAGTCTTCAGAGACTATGGGGTGACATCCAAATGAGCCACTTCATCCCCTAAACATTCAGAGATGAAATGCGCAGGACAAGAAATAGTTGTAAAATGGAACAAATTTGTCAAGGTTTCTATTTTCATCATCAATGACAAAGAAACCATCACACTTAGACTCTAACTTCTCAAACTCTAAAATGTCATGTGAAGAAATAGAAATGGCATCTGGGAAGATAGGTTGGGAAGAAGCAAACCAAAAATCACTACTTGTTAGAAGAAATATAATCTTGAAAGAATTGAGGGTTAGTTTTAGAAATTATTTTAGGTATCCCAAAACAATGTGAAAAAAAATAACATATAAAAGGAATACACCCAAAACACAACTGAGAAAGTAATCGATAAATATTGATCCATAATTTTACATATTTTTAGAATCTTTATGGGAACAATGTGGGTATTCAGGGTATTATCAAGGAAACCATGAGAAGGAAATAGACATTTACAATCAATATTCTACATGAGGTCATACCTTTACAATTACATGATTGTCCAGAAGTTATCTGTGATTACCCCCTCCCAAAAAAAGCATTTTAGTTCATATGGTGATACAACTTTAAAGGCTCTCCTTTACTAAGGAGTTTCTCATGCATATAACAAAGATCATACAAGAGTCCTTGAGAAATGCAACCACAGGGGTAAAACCTAGAGATCTCTGAATGGATCTTGCATGAGATAATGGAAAAGCATGGACAAGAATTGCTGAGGATGACAAGGTATGGACAGAGTTGGGAATTACAGGAGGAAGTCCCCACAAGATTGCAAATCCATGAAAGCATTCCCAGTACCTGGCACCATGTCTTAAACATAATATATGCTATATACATGGTTGTTGAATTAAATAATGAAATTCTGCATAAACTGTAGGAAAAAATGAGAAGGCAACAAGCTATGAAACTCTGAAGACTTAACACTATTACTTCATGCAATTCACGAGGATCTTCATAATCTCTTGGAAAAAAAATTTATTGTAAAAGAAAAGCACTCAAAGCTTTAAGGTTAGAAAGAATTGGGGTGCCAGCCCAGGAGTCAGGAAGACCCGAATTCAGTTCCGACCTCAGACATTTAACACCCACACAAAAAAACTAGCCATGTAACCTTGGGCAAGTTACTTAACCCCAATTGCCCTCCAAAAAGGCAAATATATATATATTAGAAAGAATCATGAAAATGGTCTGAATTGTGCAATGCTGCACTGGAATCAAGAAGACCTGAGTTCAAATCTAACCGCAGACACTTCCTAGCTATGTGACTCTGGGCAAGTCATTTAAATTTTGTTTGCTTTAATTTCAGCAACTGTAAAATGGGATAATAACAATACCTACCTCCCAGAATTGTTGTGAAGACCAAATGAGGTAATATCTGTAAAGTGTTCAGTAGAGAGCCTGATATATAGTAGGTATTATGTAAATGTTTATTCCTCTTTCAAGGGGATTATCTACTTAATCAACATGAAAGACCAGACTTTTGACAAATGAGAATATGGAAAAGTTTAGAAAATATGCAATAGCTTGCTAAAGTTCACTTCATAAATCACTGGAAGCAATGGGATCTCAGCGCTCTTAAGACAATTAAAGTTTAGTACTGTCCTCACTGGGAAAGATTCAAATTCTTATAATCACAATATTGTTTATTCCCCAAAGTCTGAAGTCAACAGTAGTGTTATCCTAAATAAATCAATCTTACACTGCCACTGTGTGACAGGTCTCAAAATGCTGTGGTTAAATGAATTTATTCACATAAGGTTTTTTTCTGGCATTTTAAAATATTTTATTGATGCCTTTTGTCTTTACATTATAGTTATTTCCCACATTCTCCTGAAAATTGAAAACTCATTTGTGACAAAGAAAAACAATTTAGCAAAAGCATATGATACCGTGTTTCCCCGATAATAAGACCTATCCCGAAAATAAGCCCTCCCCTTACTGTGTAAGATTCCTCTAAAATAAGCCCTCCCCCTAAAATAAGCCCTATTGAGATTGCTACTGTAGTGAAGGTGATCCCCTGCGCTACACGCTACATTACGGTACCCTCTGTATGCACCGTCTCCCCCCCCCCAGTGAAACACACGCTGCGCTCTGAGCTGCATCCAATCAGAGCTGCAGCAGTGAGCACGTCATCCTGTTCTTCCCCAGTGATTTGCTTGCTGGTGCCATTGAGAGCAGTGCTGCGGAGGAGAGCTGTGGCAGGACAACATAAAAACCCGGTATGTAAGCGGGAGTGAGGGGGCATGATGGAGGATAAAAAGGGCATGATGGAGGAAAAAAGAATAACTCAGGGGGCATGATGGAGTGAAAAGAAGGACTGATGGTCATAATTTTATTATTCTGTCTGTTTTGACCCCCAGACATGAGTACAAAAAGGAAGAGCTATACTGTTGAGTATAAGAAAGCAATTGTAGAGGAGTCACATGGCAAGAATCTTGCAGTTTTCTGTAAAGAAAAACTTTTGGATCTTCGAATGGTCAGAAAATGGAGAGCAGATTATAATAACCTCAATCAACAGGTGGATGAGGGAAAAGGGAAAAAGCGCAGGTCTGGATCAGGTCGGCAGCCCTTATATCCTGACTTGGAGATCCTCATTGGTGAATGGATTGCTGACAGGAGAGCAAAGGCCTTGGTTGTGCGCAGGGCTGATATTCAAGCATTTGCCCTTTCAATGGCACCAGAGTTTGAAATGGTCTCAGAAGGATTCAAAGCATCACAACACTGGTTGGACGGTTTCCTTCAACGGTACAGGTATGAACTGTCCCTAAGAAGATCAACAACACTGTTTAAGCTGGAAGATGCTGAAGTTATTAAACGTGCACTTGCATTCAAGTCCTTTATTGATAGGATCGACATTTCCAAGTACCAAACCTGCAATATGATTGCTATGGATGAAACTGCAGTGTTTATGGGACAAGGATCTCAAACAACAATTCATCACAGGGGTGCAACGTGAATCTACATTCCCACCACTGGCTATGAAAGTGCACGGGTCACCTGTGTTTTGGCAATTTGTTTGGATGGAAAGAAAGCCACACCTCTAATCATCAGTAAGGGCAAGAAAGATAAGATTGAATGTGTATCTGGCATTTACGTTCTTGAAACCGAAAAAGCCTGGTGTACACAAGCCGTTATAAGAAAGTGGGTTGATTTAATGCTGCCACTTGTTATGCAAGGTAACCAAAGAGGTCTGATAGTCTGGGATTCAGCCAGCACTCACCGCCCTAAAGAAATGAAGAACTTCCTTGCAGAGAGAAGAATAGATCAAGTAATGATTCCTGCAGGAATGACTGCCTATCTCCAGACCCTTGATATTGCAATAAACAAACCATTCAAGGACCATTTGCGCATGGAAGTCAATGACTACATTGAAAATAGAATGGAAAGAAATCAGCATGGAAACTTTGTGAAGCCCTATCTGCAAGAAGTCGTGACTTGGGTGAAGAAGTCATGGGATAAAATTACTGACAGCTGTGTCGCCAAGGCACTACGAGCAGGTTACCCGGACAAGACATATTCATTTAAAGAGAGCTATATTGCTGGACATGACAGATTGGGTCCACTTCTTCTGAAGGTAATGGAGGCGCAAGACATCCAGGACGGAATTCAGGGTATGGACACTTATGACGATGTTGTTGAAGAAGATGACATGATCATTATTGAATAAAGGTACATTTTTTTGTTCACATTTACCTGTTTATTAAAATTGTTGTCAATGTTCATTAAAATAAGCCCTCCCCTGAAAATAAGCCCTCTGGTGTTTTTCTGTCCAAAAAAATTAATAAGACAGTGTCTTATTATCAGGGAAACACGGTATAGAGAAGCTATCTGACATTGTATAGAATAGTCTATCCTAAGGGGCGGCCAGGTGGCACAATGAGTAAGAGCACCGGCCCCAGCATCAGGAGACCTGGGATTGGTTCTGGCCTCAGATACTCAGCACCCACACAAAAAAATAACTGGCTGTGTAACCTTGAGCAAGTTACTTAACCCTGATTGCTTTAAAAAAAAAAAAAGAATATTCCATCCTGGTAGTCCCCTCATCACCAGGGAGGGAGGAGAGATGTTTCATTATCTCCTCTGTGGAATCATTGCTTTTTCCAATCTTTAGACTTCAAACTTCCTTTTATAGTGATTTTTAAATTTTCACTGAGGCAGTTATGTATGTTGTTCTCTTGGTTCTGCTTATTTTGATCTGCATCTATTCATACATTTTTCTTTCACATCTCTGAATAGATTCTTCCTATCTTCCTACACAATAATATCACATTATATTAATATACCTTAGGGTTTTGTTTTGTTCTTTTAAGTCATTCTCCAATCCTTTGACACCCTCTTTAGGTCTTTGCCACTACAAAGAGATTTTGTCTTTACATTATAGTTATTTGATTATGATTCTTATTATAATGCTATGGGATATATTTCCATTTCTAATTTCATTGAATTAGGATTTTGAATGCCATCAAATTCAGCCACATTTAAATCTTTTTCCAAGATGGATTAGAGAAACACTGTGTTATAATGAAAAGAATGCTAGGTTAGGTGTCAGAGGCTCTGCCTTCAAATCTTACCTTGTTTACTACCTGTGTGACCTTGGACAAATCATCTAACTTTTGCAGGCTTCGGTGTCCTCCATCTATGAAGTGGAGGGATGAGCTTTTGTTGTTGTTGTTAAGTCATTTTTCAGTCGTGTCTGACTCTCTGTGACCCTGGTTTGGGGTTTTCTTGGTAAAGAAACTGGAGTGGTTTGATACTTCTTTTTCCATGAGGAAACTGAGGCAAACAGGGTTAAGCAACTTGCCAAGAGTCACATAGCTAGTAAGTATTTGAGGATAGATTTGAACTCACCAAGTTCAGTCTTCCTGAAGTCCACCTAGCTGCCCCCTAAGGATGGGCTAAAAGGTCTCTAAGGTCCAACTCTAAAGACTTTATACCTAAAATAGCTAAAAATGAGATTTCTAAGATAAAAATAAATCCAAGGATTCTGACTCTTGTACATTTTAAAAATGAGAATAAATGTTAGAATTGTAATAAATGTGATGGGGCATTTAGAAATAGGGCATCACATGGAAAATTAAAACTGGCTCCATCAACTTGTTTGTTTGATGATGCTATAATCCATTGAAGATGGACAGAATTCAGACAGGGTATCATCAAAAGTAGTTTAAATTTAAGCTCCAGATCCCCAAGCAAAATTTTGTAAAGTAATCTTCATTCCTTATAGGCCTCAGTTTGCAGAAATTCCCTTGGAGTGTTGTACTTCTTTTGGGGCCCCCTTTGTCCATGTTATATAATAAAACCAGAGCACCCTGGTATGATTCTCACTTATTGTCAAGTTGCGACAAGTAGAATGGGCCCTGGCTAGCTATAACTAGCCATTGTGATTCCCAGGACAAGCACCACAAAATGTGACTTGGGTAAAGAATAGGAAAGGTTCCTTTGAAGCAGCTTTATAAAAATAAATCAATTGAAAGGGAGATGGGGTGGAAGACTTCTGATACACCTCACGACATATGAACCCACCCTAAAGGGAAAAATATAAGACCTTTGGACACCACCTCTTAGGAAGCCACCCCTGGAGAAGGGAGAGGGATAATACTAGGAAAGGAAGGAAATCACCAGGGGTGTAGTTTTCAGGATAGTCAAGCAAAAGCATTTATTAAGTACTTATTATGTATTAGATACTATGATAAGTGCTGAGGATACAAAGGCAAAAAAAGTTGGGGTTTGGGAGGGGACTGAAGGAAGTATTCTATTTTAACTGTTCTTGTTAATCAAGTGCTAAGTTCAGCTTTTGTACCTGCTGAAACTGCTGCTGGTACCCTTTAAATTTTGGTACAAACTGAGACCTGGGGAAAACCTTACTCTAGAAAGTCCAAGGTCACCCATTGCTTCCTGGGTCATTTCTAGCCATCTTGACTGTCTTGCCAATGAATTTGGATGACTCTGCAGGAGAGAGTGTGGCTGATGATTCTGCAAAACTCTACCTCACTTAAATCCAGTACATCCATGATCCAAACCATCACCCCAGGATGTCATTGGTCCTCTTTGAGAAGAAAGAACCGCCACCAACAACCACCAAAGCACACATACAGATAGACTAGTTCTATGGGTTGCCTATCTAGCTATATAGTTTGGACAATAGGCATTCTGCATCCACTTTGTTTTTCATATATATATATTATATGTATATATATATATATATTACACAAAAAGTTTTTTGAGTAGTTATATAGGGTTTACTTTGTGTTTTGGGTTACCATGTATAGAACACTATGTACTCGGGTTCCTCCCCTTCTCCCCTACAACATGAGGTTAAGCTAGTTTTTTCCCAAAAGGTCATTACAGCTGTCCTGGCACTTGAGGATAAGGATTAAGCTATGGCTGTACTGATATGCATGTCACCAAAGGACATAAAAAAGTCCACCCATATGGAGTCAAGGCTACAGGAATCTCCTCACACTGCCCTACTGAGGAGATGCATTTCATATGGAGGCCATGGTCTAGTCCAAGCTAAGAGCTGCAATAGCTTACTTGAATATACTTTCTATTTTAGGGTTAAGTAACCCTCCTTTTGTTAACTGTCGAATGAGTATATTGTTTCATTCCAACACTAAGGGGACTTAACCTCAGTCAGACCTGCCCCTGACCAAAAGAATTCATCTTTCCATGGTCAGGTTGCTGGTGATGAATCTCTCCAAATTTATCTAAGATTTCCAAAAGCAGATACAGTAAGTCAGAGAGCTATACTACAAATTTTTCCAACATGGGAGAACCTATCAAAATTTGAACCCTGCTAACATAGTCTTCAAGGACCAAGGTCCTCTCCATGTCACAATAAGGGAACACAGTAGGGTTTTATAGAGGGCTATATACATCTCTAGGCCCTTAATAAATATTTAATTTGGATGCAATTATATCTATATCTATCTTTATAATTTTATTTTTCTTACCTATGTAACCTGTCTTTGAAGGTGGATTTTAAACTCCTTAAAGCTAAAGAGAGTTAGTTCCCACTTTTCAGGACATCACTAAAAATTACAAAGAAAAGTAAAATAATGGGAAAATGAATCTCTTTTTCCTGTGTACTGCATGGCCCTTATATAACCTGAACTTACCCTCTCTTAGCAGTAGTTGAGGGAAACGCTAGACAAAATGTTGGCTGAGTTTATGGGATGGTGCAGGAAATGGTGGAATGAGGCCTGCCTCAAAGTGACCAGTTACCTAAAACTGACAAGTCAGTGGCTCAGATGAAAATGTAAGCCTTTTGTGATGAGGTTCAAGGTGTGTGTGTCACAGTGTCATCTCAAAAGAATTTGCTCAGATTGTCTCCAAATCAAGTAAAGGCATTTATTCAGGGTTAGGTTGTTCTCCTTAGAGGAGGTAGAGGCAAAGCTAGGGCTTATATAGAGGCAAAGTACCTTCTTAAAAGGAAGATGAGGTAACCAGGACAGGAAGGTGAGGTAATCAGAGGTATATGCTCATGGGGTGATGGGATCAATGTTCTGTGCATGCGATTTCCCATCATGCAATCTGATCACCCTTAAGTGGGGCTAAATCATAATGTAAAAGAGATATTAACTAACCCTAAGGTTACATTGAACAAGCAAGTTGTATATTGTGCATGCTTATAATAGCGAAAGCCCCTTGGTCAGTTATCAGCTAGGGGCTGCAGTGTGATTGATTGGTTCAGGGCTTCAGGGGTCTGTAATGTAATGCCAAAAGAAGGCAACTTCCCAGGTTCAAAATACCAGCATAGGTGCTCTCTATTTTATTCAGTAACAAACCCAGAACAGAGAAGATCAAAACATGACATCATTCCAAATACAGCATTTACTAAGCCTGATTAAATAATCTCCAAGGACTACCCCACCCCAGGACCTTCCAATCATTCAATCAATTACAAAGTCTCTGTTCTAAATACTTCTCCACCCCTAGGCTATACCTTCATTTGGTACACCACAAAGCCCCTCTTCTCAAATGGAGATTAGTTTCCAAACATAAGTAAACTACCTTCATTTGTCAATCACAGAGCACAATAAGGTCAAAAGTTTCCCACCCCCAGGATCACAATTGAATCTACCCCAGAGTTACATCAAGTTTAAACACAGCACTTAATACCCAAATGGAGGTCCTTTCTTCATCTTGACAGGAGGCAAGTTCTCAGCAATCTTAGTTCCTGGGGAGACAAGGCTCAGCAAGGCCACAAGATACACTGCCAGTACCTTCATGAATTTATCCTCTGTCTGTAGAACAGTCCTAGAACCCCTGAACACATTAGCAAAGCCCTCTCCCAGGATTTCTGTAAACATACAACAAGAAAATCCTTCTTCAGGGCTTCTGAACCAACAGAAAGGCTCCCAGACCCCTGCAACAACAGCACTGTCCCTCACCAGTGGACAGTATTCACTCTGTCTGCAGGACAGTCTCCAGACCCCTGCAACAACAGTACTGTCCCTCACCAGTGGACAGTATTCACTCTCTGTCTGCAGGACAGTCTCAGGCCTTCTTAGCGAACAGCCAGGTTCCAGGACTTCTTCAACAAAAGGACAGTCTTTCACCAGTGGACAAATCTGGCAAAATAACATCAAAACAGACAGACAAAGTACCAGCAAAACAGCCATGTCTCCTCAGTCCTTGGCAGCTCAGGGGGCAGGTCTCAAAAGTCCAGGGCAATTCAAAGCGGCCACCAGCAATTCTCTTAGTCTCTCTCTCTCCACGAAGTGCTGCTACCAAAAAAAGGTCTTCCGCCTGTCTCTTGTCTCTCCAAATCTACATCACCAGCTCCTCCCAGTTCAGGACTTTCTTTTCACATCAAAAAGTCCATCCCACAGGTGGGATTAACAAGCTCTGGGTTTTAACACAATCAATTTGAAAACCAAGCCAATACAGGGGAATCTTTAATTGCCATTACTATCACAGGGTCTTATCTGGACACAAGTTATTGTCAAGGGAATTCCCCATCATTTTCTCAAGTCCCAGGTGAGTGGACTGGTGAAACCCTGTGTTGCAACAAATGGGGACATCTGGTCCCATTTTGTATCTCCAGCATCTATCAGAGTATGCCTACAGGCCGATTATGATGATCAGGAATCCACATAAATGAATATGAAAACATGGGAGAATTAAATGATTACTCCTTTCTAGTCCTGTCAGAATATTATATTAATCAAGTGTGGACCTGTTCAGACCATTTGTTATTTGAATCTCATTTTTTTAACTCATTTGTACCATTTTCTAGTTATGTTTTTGTCCTAAAACAGGTTTAAATCAATAGTTCATTGTATTTATTTCTGCTCCCTAGCAATACCTCAGGAGTTTCATATGCTATTCTTATTTGCTTCATTTTTTGAACTTCATTTCTTCTCTCTACAGCTGATAACAGATACCATTTTAATATTCAGCTTTCTTAATGAGTTCTTAAGTCAAATGAAAATGAACTATTTTTCTTCATCTTGGGAATCTTTTCATCCAAAAGCTGACATCCAACTAAATACCATGAGGAGATATTTTCTTTTTACTAGGGTACACAACCCAACCCAATCCAACTCAAAGGAGTCCAGTTTTAAAAACCCACCCTAATGAGTTCTGTACTGCTCTCAGGAGGTGTTTGTTATTTTTCTCAAAAAATAACTTTAAAAACTTCCCAAATGTTGTTATCCACATAGGAGACAGGTGATATAATGGAAAGTGCCCTGAATTAGATCTGAATTCTAATCCTGGCTTGGCTATTTACCACCTACTCATTAGCCTTTGGGCATGTTTTAACCCCTCTGGACCTCAGTCCTCATCTATAAAATGAAAAGGTTTAGATGATCTAAAGGTTTCTTTTAACTTTTAAAAATCCAAAGATCTATAAAGTCCAAAGGGAAGTGGGAGTGTTTGCTATTATCCACTGTAATGATAGCCAACCCAGATAAGTCTTTCCAGGAGGTAGGAACGGGAGATCAAAGTAATTAAACCCTAGGGAAAGAATCGACAGATTGGAGACCTCCCACCTGACTTTTCACTTCACCCTCTGCAAAAGGGAAGGAGATCAAAACAAGAGAGCCCAAATTCCATTTGGCCACAGATAAAAAAGAATGTGGTCTGGGCTAGGGAAAACCCAGAGCTCCAGGCTTGGTGGGCCATGGCCACCTTGCCTCACTGCACCTGCTCCAAAGTCCTCACCAGATATTTTTTGAGTTCTCTCTCAAAAAGCTGCTATCCTCCACCAGATCCTCAGCGCGCGTGCGCGCGCACACACACACACACACACACACACACACACACACACACACACACACAC
>NW_027185890.1:9080399-9117172 GCF_028583685.1 Petaurus breviceps papuanus
CACACACACACACACACACACACACACACACACACACACACACACACCCTTTCATCACTCCAATATCCCAACCCTAGCAAAAAAAATTTCTTTATCCTTGCCTGGCTCAGTTTCTCTGGCTGGGCCCTTTCAAACTCTTATACTGAACTTGAATTGATATTAAGGGATGTGTCTGAACACTGTGGCAATCCTGATCTTTTCCTGTTCATGCTGAAATATCCCAATAGCAATTTCTATCAACAAGCATCTACTTACATAGCATATATGGGAGATGCTTATACCCCCCCTCTCCAAAAAACAAACAAACAGAAAAAGGGAGGTGGACAGTGAGTAGACCTGCTTGATTGCAGTGAAAGTTATATGTTGGAGAATAATGAGAAGTAAAATCAATAGGTAGTATGGGACTTGATTATGGAGGATTAAGAAAATCAGACATTCAAAGGGATTAGACTTGGTATGGTAGACAATACTGAGCCAGTATAGAGTGGAGACCCAAGTCACTCAGAATCACAGAAGCACAAAATTTGAAAGTTGGAAGGGACTTTTTAGCAGAAACCTAGCTCAACAATTTCTGCAATTACCACCCCCTGCTCTTGGTTTTGCCATATGGGGCTAAATGGAACAAGCCTAACCCCTTCATCCCTCCGAAAAATAGCATTTCAAATACTTGAATATGATGCAGCTTCCCTGAGTCTTCTCTTCCCCAGGTTAGACATCTGCAGATTCTCATATTACACAGATTCAAGACCCATCATCACCCTTGTTCCCTTCTCTGGAAGGTTATCCTTGTCAGTTTATCCTTGTCCTCCCTAAACTGTGGTGCCCAGAACAGAACACAATACTCGAGCTGAGATCTGATGAGGCAGAGTACAGTGGGACCAAAATCTCTTTCCTGGAAGCTATTCCTCTCATTCCTGTTGTTTATTTGTTTGTTTTTTAAATTCCACTGGTTATTTCTTCTTTTTAAAAACTTCTTTCCATTGGAGTATTTCGGCCACATCAATGCTAAATCCAAATCACCCATTACTCCCCCATAGCCAGATGTGAGAGGCAATGCTATATATAGATATAGATGTATAGACATACAAATATAGAATGCTAGATTGGAATGTGCAAGAGTCATGCTGAGTCCTTCTTCTGTAATCACGGACAGACCAATTAGTCTCTTAATGACTGTTTCCTTATCTTTAAAATCAGGATAATAATTATTATTATTAGTTATGGCTTGCCTCCCAAGACTATAATGAGTATGAAATAAGAATGTATGTAAAATCTTATATACATACATACATAATATATGTAAAACCTTGCTAAACCTGAAAGTCCCGTATTATAATTGTTGGTTATTATTATTATAGTGCTACCCTTAAGGACATAATAAAGTATTCTGAAAAAACTTAAAAGGGCCATAAAGATTCTCAGCTATTATTAAAAGCTAACCTTGAAATTAGAGACACACAGAAGGAGAAAGAAAAATGTTTCAAAAGCTATACTTATTTCTGAGAAATGTGTATCTGAGAGACCCCAAAGGAGAGCCAATCCTCAAATGCCCTTGATGTTGAACTTGGGTTTGTCTGTAGATACCTTGGGACTTCGGAAACCTCAAGATAGGGAAAGGTCAGATTGCAAAGGTGACACTTGGAATAAAATGCTCTATTAATTAGATGTTCATCTCTTCAGGTTTTATTCTCCCTATTTGTCTACAGATTTGGAATATTTAGAATCTCAGTGACTGAGTTTTAATTCTGGCTCTGACATTGATTCCACCTATACAGCCTTGAACAAGCCTATTAATTACTGGGGCCTCAGTTTCCTCACTTGTAAAATGAGATGGTTGGCTTCAAAGGTCTCTTTCAGCTCTATAATCTACAAATTCTATGCAAACTGAATTCATCAGGAGTATCCATTTATTCGCTTAACAAATACTTGTTAAACACTATGCAAAGTCCTGGGTCAGGTTCTGGGAAAGCTCCAGAAATAAGTAAAACTGAAGCCTTGGTTTAAGAAACTGGCACTCCTGCAGGGAAGAGATGGGCATGACACAAGAGAAGACAGTGTGGTCCTGTGGGAACAGTGCTACCTCTGGAAGTCACAGGATTTGTGTTATAATTCTGGCTCTGTCAGTTACTGTTTTTGTGACCTCAGGCCAGTCATGTAACCTCCAAGCCTTGGTCTTTTTGTAAAAGAGAGAAGGTAGGATTGGGTGACTTCTGTCCCTTTTCAGCACTAAATTTATGACTGAAAATGCAATAACAGTAATGCAAAGGAGTATATTAGAAGCATATGCATGTTTGAGGTACAACATAGATGCTGGAAGAGTTCAAAGGAATGGCTTCTGACTAAGAGGAATCTGGGAAGGCTTCACAGAGGAGATAGCATTATGGATTAGCCTTGAAGGCCAAGAATGGCTAGGATTTTCACAGGTAAAGGTGGGGTAAAGGGGGAGCAGGGAGCGGTAGAAAAGCCAGGAGCATATTCAGTGGTCTCATTTGGCTGGAACATATAGTATATGAGGGAGAGCAATATAAAATAAGGCTAGAAAGAGGGGCAGTTAGGTAGCTCAGGGAATAAAGAACCAGTCCTGGAGTCAGAAGGACCTGAGAACAAATCCAACCTTAGACACTTACTAGTTGTGAGACCCTGGGCAAGTCACTTAACCTCTTTGCTTCGAAAAAGAAAGAAGGTTAGAAAGGCACCAATAAAGAATAGCATTTGTACTTTATTTGACAGGCACTGAGAAAATACTGGGGCAGCTGGGATAAAATGCTAGGCTTGGAATCAGGAAGACTGATCTTGCTGAATTCAGATCTGGCCTCATATACTTACTAGATGTGTGACCCAGGGCAAGTCATTTAACCCTCTTTGTCTCAGTTTTCTCACCTGTAAAATGAGCTGGACAAGGAAACAGCAAATCACCTCAGGATCTTTGACAAGAAAACCCCAAATAGGGTCACCAAAAGTTGATCATGACTGTAAAATCACTGAACTGAGAAAATATTAAAGGTATGATTTAGATTCAAGCACATCCTGACATATTCTTGACTGTGTAAGCCTGGCCAAGTCACTTAACTTCCCAATGCTCTTAGGTAATCTTCCAACTTACAGAAGAGATATTGATCTGCCTTGATAAGGGGAGTTTCCTACATCAATGGAATCATAGATCCAAATGGGGAAGGAAGGGAGGGAGAATTGACCATATAGAGTCTGTGCTTCAGGAAGATGAGTCTGGAAGGTCTATGTACAATGGACTGGAAAGAAGAGGAAAGATGGGGGAATGGTGTTTAGAAGCCTATTGCAAGAGTGATGGTGACAGATAAAGAAGGCATAAATTAGAGTAATGGGGTAAGATTGTGGAGAAGGGTATTGAGTAGGCATGAGAGATGTTTTGAAAGTAGAACTCATAGGACTTTGTGACTAGATACAGGAGCAATGAAAGAAGAGGCTTTGAGTTGGAATGATTCAGAGAATAGTGGTTCCATGAACAAAAAAGGAAAAATTCCAAGGAGGAGCAGGTATATGTGTGGGGGACATTATTTGGTGTTTGAAGTTAAAGTATGGAGCCTGGGGTAGTGGTAGGAGTGAATACCTACAGCAGTGAGTTGTCTGGGCTGTGGGAATGACTTCCCAATATGGATTTCAAAGCCATCCCACATAAAGGTAATAGTTGAAACCATGGGAATTCATGATACTGCCAAGAGAAAGAGTATAAAGAGAGAAGAGCGATAAGGAGAGAATCTTGGGTTTATTGCCTATATTAAGGGGGCAGAGGAGGAAGAGGGTCTATATGAAAAGGTTAACAAGGATCTATCAGAGGCAGGAAAAGAATGAGGAGAAGAATGCAGTGCCCTGTGAGCTAAGAGGGGAAAGAATGAAGATGGTGTTAATCAAATTACAGAAAGGTCAAAGAGGAGAAGAAATTTTAAAAGGCCATTGAAGGAAAGAGTCACATAGGACTGTGGAAGTTGTGTCTCTCAATACCTGTGTGTGCTTAAACCAGTCAGCTACTTTGGGCTTTAGTTTCCTCATTTGCAAAATGATGGGCAGGGTTGGGGTGGGGTGGTTGGACAAATTGGTCATTGAGGTACATTGTGACTTTAAATCTATTTGTCAGTGACTTGGGGAGATCACTGGTGATTTAGGGAGAAGTGTCAGTAGAGTGGGGAAGATGGGGACCATATTTCATCTAATCTCTAACTAAAAATCATGTTCCACAGCATCATGCATTCCTCTAGTGCTTCTTCTACAAATTCTTCTTGCAGAGGCAGGCCTGGAAGGTGAGCAGCAAGCAGAGGTAGGGCCAGAGGGCACGGCTCACAGACAAGGCAGTGGAGCAGAGGCAGGCCCAGAAGAGGCCTAATCAATTGGGGGGGGGGGAGGGGCGGCAAGTCGACCCACCAACCACAAGTGCCACTACCAGGCCTATCACCAAAGGGCTGGGACTGGAAAGAGCAAGGTAAGAACCAAATGCAGGGGTCCCTGTCTGGAAGAGCAAATACTCCTGGGACTACCAATCCATACCCCAGAAATTTTTTTTTTAAAGCCCCCATCAGGACCTCCAAGGACCAGGATGGCAGAGTGATCCCAGCCTGCTACAAGCCACCCCCCTAACCCCCGAAAACATAGTAACTATTGCCCCAGGGCAAAACCCTCTACAGTAAAGGTTTGGGATCCCTAGAGGAAGGGCATGGCTAGGGCCCTGCCACAAAATGGGTAGAAAGCAGACTACAAAGACTCTGGAGTCCTACTATCCTCAGAGGAGGAAACAAACTCAGAGGGAGACAATGTGGACTCCACACCCACAGCTGAAATATCAACAGGGAATGGGTCCCAAGCACAGAAAGCTCTCCTAGATGAGATCAAAAGGAACTTTGAAAACAAAATGAGAGAGATAGAGAACAAAATGAATAATTCTTTCAAAACCAAAATAGAATTAGAAAAACATTATAATGAAGAAAACAGCTCCCTAAAAAGAAAAGTGTATGGTATGGAAAAGAAGCTCCAAAAACTAACCAAGGAAAATTATTTGCTAAAAACTAGAATCAACCAAATTGAAACAAATAACTCTATGAGGAACCAAGAATTAGTCAAACAAAACAACAAGAATGAAAAATCAGAAAAGGAACTAAAACATCTCAATGGAAAAATAACTGACCTGGAAAACAGATCCAGGAGAGATAACCTGAGAATCATAGGCCTACCAGAAAATCATGATGAAAAAAATGAGCCTGGACAACATTCTCCAGGAGCTCATTAAGGAAAACTGCTCTGAGACATTAGAGCCTGAGGGTAAAATAGAAATTGAGAGAATCCACCGGACACCTCCTGAAAGAGATCCCAAACTGAAAAGTCCTCGAAATGTTGTGGCCAAACTCAAGAACTACCAGATAAAAGAGAAAATACTTCAAGTGGCCAGAAAGAAACAATTCAAATATTGAGGAACCACAGTGAGGATCGCACAGGATTTGGCAGCCTCTACACTGAAAGATCAGAGGCAGTGGAATTCAATTTTCCTCAAGGCAAAAGAGCTCGGGTTACAACCAAGTATCACCTACCCAGCGAGACTGAACATATTCTTCCAGGCAAAGAGATGGTCATTCAATGATATAACAGAGTTCCAGACCTTCCTGATGAAAAAGCCAGAGCTCAATGGAAAATTCAACCTCCAACTACGAGATGCAAGCATGACATAGAAAGGTAAACAAGAAAAACACACACACACACTGCTATTTAATAAGAGCAAACTATTTATAGACAAGTAGAGGGTATGAGTATAAAATACAAAAAAATTATGATTAAAAAAATCTTATTAAGGGCTACAAAGGGACTGCAAAGGAAGAACAGGAATGAATGAAGTAGAGAAGGGTAAATTATGCCACACAAAGAGGCATAAAAACAATATAGCAGAGGAAAAGAAGGGAGGGAGATGAGTATCATATGAGCTTTTCCCTCATTGGTTCTGGTTCAAGGAGGGAATAACAACCAGTTAAGCATAGGACTCTATGGAGAAGAAATGCAAAAAATAGCATATTAGAGGGAAAGAGGGGAGGGAGAGAAGCTTTGCATGAGATTTGTTCCTGTCACTCCTGGTGTGAAGAAGAAAAATGTACTTCACTAAGTATAAAAATATCCTAAAGGCAGTAGGAAGGGGAAAGGGCTATGAAAGGGGTGGGGTGTGGTTAGTAGGGAGGGAAGAAGTAAAGGGAAAAGGGAGGAAAAAGGAAGGGGGCTGATAAGGGAATACTGAGGGAGGCCATGGTCAAAAGGAAAACTATTAAGGGGGGGAAGGGAGAAGGGGAAAAAATATAAGCATTAACAGGGAGGGAATGGAATGGAGGGAAAGAAACAGATAACAATCATTACTCTAAATGTGAATGGAATGAAGTCTCCCATAAAATGGAGACAGATAGCAGAATGGATTAGAAATGATAATCCTACAATATGCTGTTTACACGAAACACATCTGAAAGAGAGAGATATACACAGGGTAAAGGTAAAAAGCTGGAGTAAAATATATCATGTTTCAGCTAAAGTAAAAAAAGCAGGGGTAGCAATCCTTATCTCAGATAAAGCAAAAACAAAATTTGAACTAATTAAAAGAGATAAGGAAGGAAACTATACCCTGTTAAAAGGCACCATCGAGAATGAAGCAATATCATTACTTAACATATATGCACCAAGTGGTATAGCATCCAAATTCCTGGAGGAGAAGGTAAAGGAATTAGAGGAAGAAATAGATAGCAAAACTATGGTATTGGGAGACCTTAATCTCCCCCTCTCTGAACTTGACAAATCCAACCTCAAAATAAACAAGAAAGAAGTTAAGGAGATAAACAGAGAGGATAGGTATGATAGATCTCTGGAGGAAACTGAATGGGGATAAAAGGGAATATACTTTCTTCTCAGCGGTTCATGGCACATACTCAAAAATTGACCATGTTCTAGGGCATAAAAACCTCACAATTCTATGCAGTAAGGCAGAAATATTAAATGCATCCTTCTCAGATAATGATGCAATAAAAATTATATGCAATAAAGGACCATGGAAAGACAGACCAAAAACTAATTGGAAATTAAACAATTTAATCCTAAAGAACGAGAGGGTCAAACAAGAAATTATAGAAACAATCAGTAAATTCATTCAAGAGAATGATAATAATGAGACAACATACCAAAATTTGTGGGACTGCATTAAAGGCAGTTCTTAGGGGAAGTTTTATATCCCTGAGTGCATTCATTATTAAATTAGAGAAAAGGGGGGCGGCCAGGTAGCACAGTGAGTAAGAGCACCAGCTCCAGTGTCAGGACAACCTGGAGATCGAATCCCGGGCTCAGACACTTAGCACCCACCCAGAAACACCTGGCCGTGTAACCTTGAGCAAGTTACTTAACCCCGATTGCTTTAAAAAAAAAAAAGAGGGAGGTGGGAAATTGGGAAAGAATCTTTACAACCTATGTCTCTGACAAAGGACTCATTTCTAAAATATACAGAGAATTGAGTCAAATTTATGAGAATACAAGTCATTCCCCAATTGATAAATGGCCAAAGGATATGAACAGGCAGTTTTTGAGAAAGAAATTAAAGATATCTATAAGCACACAAAGAAATGCTCTAATTCACTATTGATTAGAGAAATGCAAATCAAAACAACTCTGAGGTACCACATCTCACCAGTCAGATTGGCTAAGATGACAAAACAGGAAAATGACAAATGCTGGAGAGGATGTGGGCAAATTGGAACACTATTGCATTGCTGGTGGAGTTGTGAACTGATCCAGCCTTTCTGGAGAGCAATCTGGAATTATGCCCAAAGGGCTATAAATACTTTCATACCCTTTGACCCAGCAATACCACTTCTAGGGTTATATCCCAAAGAAATCATAGAAGTGGGAGATAGACCCATATGTACAAAAATATTTATAGCAGCTCTTTTTGTGGTAGCAAAGAATTGGAAATTAAAGGGGTGCCCATCAATTGGGGAATGGCTGAACAAGTTGTGGTATATGCATGTTATGGAATACTATTGGGCTATAAGAAACAAAGAGCAGATGGACTTCATATTTACCTGGAGAGGCTTAAATGAACTGATGCTGAGTGAGAAGAGTAGAACCAGGAGAAATTTGTACACAATTAGAGACACAACGTATGTGTGATGAACAACTTTGATAGACTGGACTCTTCTCAGCAATGCAGTGGTATAAGTCAATCCCAAAAGACTCATAATGGAGAGAAATGTCTACATCCAGAGAAAGAACTAGAAAGAACTGAGTTTATATCCAGATGGAAGCAAACTACATGATCTTTTTCCTTTTCTTGTTTGGTTTTATGTCCTCTTTACCATTTTTCATTCCATCTGACACAATCCGTCTTTATAACCTGACTAATGTCTAATATGAAAGTATTTACAGATCCTATACTTGACTGTATACCGCCATGGTGGGGAGGGGAGGAAGGGGGACAAAATGTGAAACTCAAGGAATTGTGGAATTGAATCTTGTAAACTAAAAGTAAACAAACAAATTAATAAAAATTATCTAAAGAAAAAAACAAATCCTTCTTGATTATAAGAAGAGACTGCTAGTGAGGACTTAAATTCACTCATTCAAAAGCACAAATAAGCAATACGTCAGGTTTGTGGTCTGGGTTCACCCTTTATAATCTCATTGATGATATCAAAAGTCTAGGCAAAAGTACTCTATCCTTTTTCTAACTCATTTTTGTGGCTATTGTTTGTATCATGTAAGATGGAGCTCATTATATACCAGAGGTATCAAGGTCTTAGCCAGTGGGCCCCAAGTCCAAACCAAATTTAAATGTAACTGGGAAATGTTTAATAAAATAAACAACACAACACACATGATGTTAATTTGTGGTTTCTTAGTCAATATCTGCCAGCCAAATTGCCATTTGAGTTTGACACCACCAAAATACTTTACCCATTCACAAAGCAAATCATACTAGAAATCCTTTGACATATAGAATAAACAATATGAATTAATTCAAATCTGGCCTCAGATATTTACTACCTCTTCAATCCTGGGCAAGTCATTTGACCCTATTTGCCTCAGTTTCCTCATCGGTAAAATGAACTGGAGAAGGAAATGGCAAACCACTCCAGTACATCTGCCAAGAAAACCACAAACGGGGCAGAAAGAGCTGGACACAACTGAAATGACTGAGTAACAACAAAATCTTGAAAATACATTGACCTGCATGGATTCAGTAAGCCTTGATACCCAGGCAGTAGGGTTGTGATTGTCATGATGACCCACAGATACTATGCCATACTAATTCCCTCTGCAAAGTGTTAGATTATGGTAGTAGTAAAAGGACTCAATGGGGCGGCGAAGTAGCACAGTGAATAGAGCACTGGCCCTAGAGTCAGGAGGACCTCAGTTCAAATGTGGGTCTCAAACACTTAACACATACTAGCTGTGTGACCTTGGACAAGTCACTTAACCCCAATTGCCCTGCCTTTCCCCCTCCAAAAAGAAAAAAAAAAAGAACTCATTGACAGATGGATAAAATTTGTGATTTTATTATAGGTGACTCTACTGCCATAGTCTTGACTAAGAAATGGGTTTTTGTTATATCATCATGGGTGTTTGGACTGCCTTGAGATTGGTAATCAGATTGTACTGGTTGTTTTCCCCTAAAACAATAATAGTAAGTGAAATTTAACTGAGACAAATGGAAAGTTGTGTATGTAAGTAACCAGCTACACAAGTGAAGCAGTTATTTTTAAATATGTGGGGGTTTTAGTGGACTCTCCATGAGTTAAGAGTGTGTTTCGGAAGTCTGAGAAGTTAACTTATTCTTGGGTTGGTGAAATAATGGCAGCAGAATGACAGAGCTGGGACACAGTCCTTCTGCACTCTTCGGTAGTCACTTAATGTTCTCTCCTCCTCCATTCTCTAAATGCTAGGTTTATCTTCTTAGCAAAACTTCTGACTATGGAATGAACGAATGAAAAAGCATTGAAGTGTTTACTATGTGCCAGACAAAGCTAAATGCTACAATAAAAAATTAAAAGTGAGACAATCTCTGCCCTCAAGAAACTTACATTCTAATAGATTACTAGACTGCACCCTCTTTGGAACATGCTATTAGAATACACTACTAAAATCATGTGTCTCTTCCCTGCTCAAACAAAAGATTTAGTAGCTCTACATTGTCCACTGAATAAAATATTGGATAAATCATTGATGCTAACATTCAAGTCCCTCCACAATGTAACTCCAACCTAACTTTCCAGCCATTCTCACACAGTACCAACTCATGTGCTCTAGATTCCTGACAAATTGAGCCATTTTCCATCTCCATTCTCATTCTTCCCTCTCCTATTCCTTAGCCTTTGCACATACTCACCATCTTCTAGGCCTGGAATGGACTATGGGACACCATCTGCTCACTGAAATCCTTCAACTCCATTCACTGAAATCTTGCACTTCCTTCAAATTAATGTAAGGCCTCACTTCCTCCATCAAACCTTCCTGATCCCCTCAGCTGGAAGCAATTTCCCACTAATCAAGTTTTTCATAATACTTCAGCACTTTTGGAGGCTTCTCCTGTGTACTTATAGTCTAATTTGTGCTTTTTAATACTGCTATATCATTTATGTTTTTCATTGTATATGCATGTATATATTTCAAAACACAGCTTATGTCAAGGATCACTTCCTTAGTGAGGTCTTTTCTGATCCCCTCAGCGTTTGAACCCCTCCAAAAAAAGAATCATTTTGTGTCTTTCATATACACACATCTTTCTGTGTGTGCATATGTGGATTTTGTGTGTTGTCTTCCTGCTAAGGAATGGAAGCTTCTTGAGGTGAGGGACTGTTTTATCTTTGTATTCCTGGAGGCTAGGGCAGGGTTTACCCTGAGCAGCCATTTAATAAATGCTTGTTGATAACTGATTTGAGCACTCCTGTGGATAATTCCTTCACTGGATCAGATCAAGCTACATACATATTAATAAGCTGTCTTCACTTGTTGCTGTGACTGGAAGAAAAACAAAACATCACCTAGCAGAAAACCTTCTAGTGGCAAGCCTCTTCAGTCTTGGTGAGGCTTTTCATCAGACAATAAACAAAAAAATCCATGGCCAGGTTGTCTTATTTCTCTTTAATTTTCAATATGTCCTTATATTCTTATCCCCTTGGTCTTTTCCTGCTGCCTAAAAGATTGAAGTACTCCTTCAACTTAAAAAAATAAAAACAAACAAACCCAAGAAAAAGCCCTTTCACTTGACCCTGTCATCTCTAGAAAACATCATCCCATAGCTCCCTCTTGCTTTTATACTCAAACTCTTAGAAAAAGCCACACAAGCTATCTAAGTATCAATTACCTCCATTTTTCACTTCTTAATTCTATTCAGTATAGATTCTGATTCCCTTACTCACCTGAAACTGCTGTCTCCAAAGTTTGCCAAGTTGCAGTTTATCTCTATTTGACCTCCCTCTATCAACCTATCTCTTTTTTTCCTTGGCTTCCATAACACTGCTCTATCTCAATTCTTCTCCTACCTGACTGATCAATCATTTTCAATCTTCTCTGCTGGGTCATTCTAGATTTCCAACCCACTAAGTGCAGGTGTTCCCTAAGACTCTGTCCTGAACCCTCTATTTTCTCTATACTGTCTTGGTAATCTCAACAGATTCCATGGGATCAATTACCATCACTCAAAAGATAACTTACAAAACTTTAAATCTGACCCTAATCTCATGGGAACTCCAATCTCATATTAGCAACTGCCTGCTGGACATCTTTATTTTGGATGACCCATCTTTATTTGGATGTCATATCATTCCAAGATCATCATGTTCAAAATGAAATATAATGAATTCAATATCTTCTGAATTTATCCATACCCCAAACTTCCCCATTTCTATTGTTCATGTCATTCCTTATACTGTTATAAATTCTTTAATTAAAGTTTTGAATTCTCTTCTTCCTTCCAGCCCTTTCCCTACCCATTGAGAAGACAAGCAGTATAATATCAATTATACATATGAAGTCACTCAAAACATTTTTATAATTATACTTTATTTAACTAGATCACATATTCTATGAAGTCTAAGACTTCATCTAAGCTTTGCATTTCTCTCATTGTGTAGTAGTATGTTCTGCAAAAAAGCAGGCACTCAGGGTGGCCAGGTAGCATAGTGAGTAAGAGCACTGGCTCCAGTGTTGAGAAGACCTGGAGGTCGAATCCCAGGCTCAGACACTTAGCACCCACCCAGAAACACCTGGCCATGTAACCTTGAGCAAGTTACTTAACCCCAATTGCTTAGGGGTGGCCAGGTGGCTCAGCAAGTAAGAGCACTGGCTCCAGTGTTGGGATGACCTGGATCAAATCCAGTCTCAGATACTCAGCACCACACCCAGAAATAACTGGCCATGTAACCTTGAGCAAGTTACTTAACCCCGATTGCTTAAAAAAAAAAAGCAGGCACTTAATGTTTGTTTGTTGCACTTCATTGAATTCATTAAACTTTGGCTTCCTTTAGGAATAAATAGAAGAGATTGCTAAGGTTCCCTCCAGTGCTAACATTCTATGATTAGAAGTTTTTAAGTCTGAATCACAAGATTACAGATCTTAATAGTTATTAATTTATCAAGGCTATCAAATACAACTCCCTTTCTCTCCCTTCTCTCCTAATTTTGCAGATGAGGAAACTGAAGCATAGAGAAGTTAAGTTAGGGGGCAGAGCCCAGATGGTGGCGTAGAAGCAGGATAACCACATCAAATACCTATAAAATATGACTCTAAACAAACTTTAGAGCTACAGAACCCACAAAATGACAGAGAATGACAAATCTCCTGCTGAAGCAGTCCAGCAGTCTGGCAGGAAGGGTCCATCACAGCTCGAGCTGGGAGCAGAGCCCAGCCCTGCCTGAGCCTGCAGTTTTAGCCTCAGGGCCACCCAGAGCCAGCAGTTACTAGAGGGATTTCAGGAGAGTGGATCAACAGCAGCTGTGGCAGTTTCCAGAATTATCAACCCATAAATGCCAAAGCCAAAGTAAAGGTCATTGTGGAATTTGTGGGTACAGGGAGACCAAGAGTGTGGGTCTGGCCTCTACCCCTTGGGGTGAGAAGGTGAGAAGCAGTGGAGGCGCTGCAGCCATGCAGCTGAATGGTTGCTTCAGAGTTCCTGGCCTACAGATCGTAGGGGGACCAAGCAACTATTCTAAGGGGTAATCACTCTTGCTTTAACCTGCTTGGATCTGGATTGTGGTCTAGGGTGGAGGTCCTGGGGTGTGTGACCAGGTGTCAGAGACTTTGGAGGATTCAGAGAGGGCACCCAACTAATAGTTCCAGCAGCTGAGAAAACCCCAGAAATTTGGGATAAAGCTCCCCCCTCTGTAGTAGATTTCTACTGTGGAAAAAAGCTCAAAAGTCAAGTAATTGAGTGGCAACATGAGCAAGCAAAGGAAGCAAAGCAATCACAGCAATCCAACTTTGGATTCCTTTTTTGAGGACCAAAAGGATCAAAGGATGGAATGGGAGGAAGACAGCGAAATCAGAATTCCTGCACCAAAAGCTTCCAAGAAAAATATGAACAGCTTACAGGCCATAGAGGAGCTTAAGAAGGATTTTGAAAAACAAGATAGAGAAGTGGAGGAAAAATTGGCAAGAGAAATGAGAATGATGCAAGAAAATCATGAAAAGAGAGTCAACAACCTGGTTGAAGAAAATAACACCTTAAAAAATAGACTAACTCAAATGGCAAAAGAGGCCCAAAAAGCCAATGAGGAGAAGAATGCCTTAAAAAAAAACATAATTGGCCAGATGGAAAAGGAATTTCAAAAGCTCACTGAAGAGAATAATTCCTTTGGAACCAGATTGGAGCAAATGGAAGCTAATGACTTTATGAGAAATCAAGATACTATTAAACAGATCCAAACAAATGAAAGAATAGAAAGCAATGTGAAATATTTCATTGGAAAAACGACTGACCTGGAAAATAGATCCAGGAGAGATCATTTAAAAATTATTGGACTGCCTGAAAGCCATGATCAAAAAAAGAACCTAGAAATCATCCTTCAAAAAATTCTCAGGGAAATTGCCCTGATATTTTAGAACCACAGAGCAAAATAGAACTTGAAAGAATTCACTGATCACCTCTTGAAAAAGATGCCAAAAAGAGAAGTTAAGTTAGTTGCTCAGGGTTGCATAACTAGCAAATGTCTGTGATGGGATTTTAATTGCCATCCTCCTGTCTCTAGGTGCAAGTTGTAGCCACTATATCATGAAAAGCTTGGTGAAGGGAAAGGTTTTGAGGAAAAGGTGAGGTTAGGTTTGGACTTGTTTTTGAAGTGCCAATGGGACGTCCAGATGGAGATGTCCAGTAGGAAGTGAGAAATAACTGATCAAATTTCAAAGTTGGAATATATGAATCAATTAATTATTATTAAAAAAAACCCACTAAGGGAGAGCCAGGTGGCTCAGTGAGTAAGAGCACCAGCTCCAGTGTCAGGATGACCTGGGGATCAAATCCAGGCACAGATACTTAGATACTTACATGCAGAAATAACTGGCCGTGTAACCTTGAGCAAGTTACTTAACCCTGATTGTTTAAAAAAAAAAACACTGTATCCTCAGCACAGTGCTAGGTATAGTATGGACCCTGCCTTCAATAAACCAAGAACCTAGTGGCGAAGCCAGCAACTAAAATAATAATCATCTTAATCTAACTTTATAAAGTTACATAATCTCTATGGCCTGTAAACAGCTCATATTTTCCTTTGAAGCTTTTGGTGCAGGAGTTCTGACTTCACTGTCTTCCTCCTGTTCCATGCTTTGCTCCTTTTTGTCCCCAAAATAGGAGTCTAATGTTGGAATCTTCTGTCTGCCTCGTGGTGCTGGCTGGCTGTGCCAGAGTCTCAGCGGCTTCTTGCCCTGGGGGGCAAAAGCCATGCACCCCCACTTACTGGTCCCAAAGTCCAGACTGCACTGACCTCTCACTTTGTCCTTTGTATCTGTGTGTTGATAAATCTGGAAATGGCCACAGCTGCTGCTGATCTGGAGTCCCTCTGGCTGGTGGCTGGTCAGGCCCTCCCTGGGGCTAAAGCCTTGGCATGAGGCTGGGCTCGGCTCCCAGAGCACTGCGCTGGCCACTTCCTGACGGCCTGCCGGGCTGTCCTCAGCAGGAGGTTAGCTTCTCTGTGTCATTTTGTGGGTTCTGCAGCTCCAAAGTTTGTTTAGAGTCCCCTTTTTACATGGATTGGGGAAGGTGGAAGCCGGAGCTGCGGGAAGGTCATGCTTCTACTCCGCCAAAAAAATTTTTTTTAAATCAGTCATGAAGCAGGTTTATAAAACTAAGGTTGGTCACCTAGTTAGGTGAGCACCAGCAGCTGACAGGAGCAGTAAGGAGCTGTCCTTCCTTCCTTCAGTGACTTTTCTAAATTGGGATACACACACATACACACACACACACACACACACACACACACACAGAAATTGAGTTCATAAAATCAAATTCCATTTCTATAAGCTAATGAATGCAGAACCTGTCACCTAAGGCCCAGTTTTCTATAGTTTCCAGAGATTCTGTTCCAGAACGTTGGCTAATAGGTGTGACAGGATAGAATGTTTTGGGCTCCAGCAGCAAAAACAACCCTGAAGTAAATTTTTGAAGTAGTGAAGAAATAATGAAATCTATACAATTATTTGCATGAAACTGCACTGTAGGCTACAAAGAGCCCCCAGAGGTGAGTAGCAAGTAAAGAATGGTAACTTGGTCTGCATGGAGATCAGAGAGGGGCAATGCTATCTGAAGCAAAATCAGATCTCACCAGGAACAAAGAATTAGCAGAAAATGAAAATAACCACATATTTCTTGTTTACCTCCAACCCTCACAGGTCCCTAAAGTCCTTCCACTTCTAATTTGTGATCTTGTGAACTCTGGTGTGATGAGAGACCAGAGTTTCTCCTGCTCCCCTTCTTAAGATACACCAACTTTGCTACTAAAAACAAAGTCCCTTGGGTTAGCACATTGTTTACCTTTACTTTAGGGAAACATTCCCACAATGGGTAAAGAGACCAAGGGATATGCAGAGATAATTCTCCAAAGAAGAATTCTATGAAAAGAAAAGAAAGAAAAGAAAATTCTATGAAAGTATGCTCCAATTCACTAAAAATAAGAGAAATGCAAAACAAAACAACCCTAAGCCTTTATTTCACACTCAGCAAATTGGCAAAGATGACCAAAGAAGAGAAGAGTCAAGGTTGGAAAGAATGTAGAAAGAAAGACACTTCAGTGCATTGCTGGTGTAACTCTGAATCACTACAACCATTTGGAAAGCAATATGGTATTATACAAATAAACTGAATAAAATGTTCCTGTCTTCTGATCCAAAGTTTCCACTACTAGGCATATTCCCCATAAGGAGATAAATAGAAAGTCCCCATTTACATAAAAATATTTATAGCAACCTTTCTTGCATTAGCAAAGAATGGGAATGTGGATGCCTATTTATTAGAGATGGTAGAACAATTTGTGGTATATGAATTTAATACAATATCATTGTGCTAAAAGGAACAAGAAATCTGATGAATATAGAGATGTGGAAAGACTTAGATGAAGTGATGCAGAATGAAGCAAGCAGAACCAAAAAACAACATACATAATAACTACACACTGCTGACTGAAAGAACCACCACCACAAAACAACCAAAAGTGAATGTTGTCCAAAAAATAAGCTTGACTGCAAGGAGAGGTGTGAGAAGACACACCCATACTACTCTTTGCAGAGGTGGAAAGTTCACATATGGAATTGTGTATCTATTTCCAGACCTTTTCTATGTATTGATTAGCTTTGCTATTTTTTTTCCTCTTCTGCTTTTTTTTTCTTAAAAAAATATTATTTGTTATAAGGAATGACTCCTTGAGAGGAGGAGAGGAGGAATACTGGAGGATATTTTGGTGATATTAAAGGAAAAAATGGGGGCAGCTAGGTGGCACAGTGAATAGAGCACCCTCCCTAGATTCAAGAGGACCTGAGTTTAAATCTGGCCTCAGACACTTCACACACTAGCTGTGTACCTTGGGCAAGTCACTTACCCTCAATTACCTTGCCTTTCCCTCTCCAAAAAAACAAACAAAAGAGACAATGTAAAAATTTATTTTAAAAAATAAATTAAAACTACCTTATGAAGGAACAATGTGTTATGTCTCTAAAAGTCATTTTTTTTTTGCTTTTTTTTTTTGGAGGGAGGAAGGCAAGGCAATTGAGGTTAAGTGACTTGTCCAAGGTTACATGGCTAGTAAGTGCTAAGTGTCTGCAGCAGGATTTGAACTCAAGTCCTCCTGACTCCAGGGCCAGTGCTCTATTCACTGCACCACATAGCTGCCCCAAAAGTTATTTAAATCTTAAATCAAATATTAATTTCTGAGTTTACCACTTAAAATTCTTCACATTCTGGCCCCAAATTATATATCCAGTTTTATTGTCCATGTCTCTCTTCCATTGTAGTCTCATTAAATTAGACTCTTTGTTGCTCCTCATAGATCACTTCCAACTCTTTTCTCTGTTTCACTTCTTGGTGCCTTTATATCATCCATTCCAGGCCCTGGAATACACTCTCCCCTCCCCTCTGTTTCTGTCTCTGTCTCTGTCTGTCCTCTCTATCCCTTCCTTTCATGCCGGAATTAGCTCAAGTGCCACCTTCTATGTGAGGTCCAACTTGTCACAGCTACCTTCTGTCCCAAATTACCCTATATCTATATATTTCTATTGCTATGTATTTTATACACATATGCATATATGTATGTATATATGTGGACGTGTCCACATATGTGTACACATGTGTGCATAGTCTCCCTAGCCTAAACTGAGCTAGTGTAAACTGGGACTGTTTCCACTTTGGTATTTGTATCTCAAGCATCTAGCACAATGCCTGGCACATAGTAGGAGCTTAATTAATGCTTATTGATTGTTGATAAGTGTGAATTTGTTTCCTGGGCAAGCAACATGTTTGAGAGGACATTGACCTGGGAGGTAGAAGGTCTGTGAATTAATCTAGGCTCTGACATTGCTAAATTCTATCATAGTCCAAAACATGGTGCAAATTATCTAATATCCCCTAGCATTTTTCCGACAATGGAGTCTATAATACTTACTTAGGCAGCCAATATTACAAGGTGGTATGTTTGGGAAGGCCAACTAAACTAACAAATGTAAAGATCATTCTATGAGATTTTTGCCTGGTAAGAGTAAGTTCAGAGGGTTCTTTAACTTCTTCAATGTGAACACTCCATCCATTGTGCTCAAGTGAGGATTTCTTCACAATTTCTTATATTCAACAATTTTTATTACAACAAATATTTAGTGGCTACTATATGTAGAATGGCACTGGGGGAAGATACAATATTGAGATAAGACATGTCCCCTGCCTTCAAAAAACTTGTAATCATGAAGAGGAACTATTCATCAACATAGATATCTATAATAAACAATATCAAATGAAAAATGCATTAGAGTCACAAAATCAAATGTTCTGAGTAGGGGAATAGTCATTATCAAGGGGAGACAGGAAAAGGAGGGAAAGCTGCATTCATGTCCTTCTATAAATTCTCCATAGAGGATCCAACCAATATCCAGAAGGCTTTTCTCTTTTCTTTACTCATATTGAAGGTACCGGTATAATACCCACATTATCACATTTGATTCAACAATTAAACACTAATTAAGACATTATGGATTGGGGAGATTGAGGGTGTCATCTATTGCCTCTCATTCTTGCCACATTGTTGACCCATCTTTTCTGATCATACATATCCTTGATTATGCACTTCCCATAGTAAGGTATAGATATATTAATAATGATGAATTTTCATATAGCAATTTTAAGTTTTTCAAAACCCTTTACAGATATCACTTCTTTTGTTCCTCACAATAACCCTGTGGAGTAGATTATCTTCCTTTACAAATGGGGAAACTGAGACAGCTAGAGGTGAAGTGATTTGTGGAAGCTCACACAAGGAGAGGAGGGAATAAGCATTTATAATAGCATCCTACTATGTGTTAGGCACTGTGCTAAGCTCTTTTTATAAATATTATTTCATTTAATCCATGTAACAATCCTGTGTGGTAAATCCTAATATGATCTCTATTCTACAGTTGCAGAAACTGAGGCAAAAAAGAGGTTGTGATTTGTCCAGGGTTACAGCTATTAAGCATCTGGAGGCAAGATTCAAACTCAGGTCTTCTTGACTCCAAGTCCAGCATTCTGTCCACTGTACTGCTGTCCACCTAGCTGCTGCTAAGATCTAATTATGCTCACCTGAAATCTTTCTAGCTTCTTTCATGACTCCCATGATTTGGATCCTTCTGAGATTGTGGCATTTTATGATTGGAAGGCATGTATTTACAGCATCAAGGTAAGGGTAGGGGTAGGAGGGGGTGGCATTAGCATTTAAAATAGGTATGTTGGGGGCAGCTAGGTGGTGCAGTGAATAGAACACCAGCCCTGGAGTCAGGAGGACCTGAGTTCAAATATGGCCTCAGACACTTAACACTTACTAGCTGTGTGACCTTGGGTAAGTCATTTAACCCCAATTGCCCTGCCTTTTCCCTCCAAAAAGACCAAAAAAATTTTTTTAATAAAAAATAAATAAAACAAGTGCTTTTATAGCAAAGAGCAGGTTAGTATATATATCCAAAGGGCTATACAATTTCCCGCAAATGGGGAAATATAAGCTATTATTACTTTATTTTTAAAGTAGATTAATACTGGATGGTGCAGTGAGTAAAAGCGTGGGGCGCCAGAGTCGGGAGGACCCAGGATCCATTCAGGCCTCAGATGACTTAACACCCACACACACACACACACAAAAACTGGCTGTGTAACTTTGGGCAAGTTACTTAACCCCAATTGCTTTAAAAAAAAAAAAAGTAGATTAATACCCTAGCAAGTATCTTTTCAATTTCCCTATCTAGGGAAGAGATTGTAATGCAAAACTGTGTTACCATAACTAACCCTAAGGGCCATAAGAGGAGAAAGTAGATCAGCTCATTACAAAGCTGTCATAGACTCTAGGGCTACAACCAACCAAACAAAAAACCAATCAAAGCAACTTGGATCACCTATCATCTCAGTTTAATCAAGTGAAATTCCTAATTGGGTTGTGATTCATTATTTCAAAAATGTTCTCTGTACGGTCTTGTAATGTAATACCAAGCAAAGGCAACTTCCCAGGTTCAAAATACCAGCATAGGTGCTCTCTATTTTATTCAGTAACAAACCCAGAACAGAGAAGATCAAAACATGACATCATTCAAAATACAGCATTTACTAAGTGTGATTAAATAATCTCCAAGGCCTACCCCACCCCAGGACTTTCCAATCATTCAATCAATTACAAAGTCTCTGTTCCAAATACTTCTCCACCCCTAGGCTATACCTTAATTAAGTCCACCACAAAGCCCCTCTTCTCAAATGGAGATTAGTTTCCAAACATAAGTAAAATACATTCATTTGCTCAACCATAGAACACAAAAAGGTCAAAAGTTCCCCACCCCTGGATCACAATTGAATCTACCCCAGAGTTACATCAAGTTTAAACACAGCACTTAATACCCAAATGGAGGTCTTTTCTTCATCTTGACGCGAGGCAAGTTCTCAGCAATCTTAGTTCCTGGAGAGACAAGGCTTAGCAAGGCCATAAGATACATTGCCAGTCCCTTCATGAATTTATCCTCTGTCTGTAGAACAGCCCTAGAACCCCTGAACACATTAGCAAAGCCCTCTCCCAGGATTTCTGTAAACATACAACAAGAAAATCCTTCTTCAGGGCTTCTGAACCAACAGAAAGGCTCCCAGACCCCTGCAACAACAGCACTGTCCTTCACCAGTGGACAGTATTCATTCTGTCTGCCGGACAGTCTCCAGACCCCTGCAACAACAGTACTGTCCCTCACCAGTGGACAGTATTCACTCTCAGTACTGTCCCTCACCAGTGGACAGTATTCACTCTCTGTCTGCAGGACAATCTCAGGCCTTCTTAACCAAATGCCAGGTTCCAGGACTTCTTCAACAGGACAGTCTTTCACCAGTGGACAAATCTGGCAAAATAACATCAAAACAGACAGACAAAGTACCAGCAAAACAGCCATGTCTCCTCAGTCCTTGGCAGCTCAGGGGGCAGGTCTCAAAAGTCCAGGGCAATTCAAAGCGGCCACCAACAATCTCTTAGTCTCTCTCTCTCCACGAGGTGCTGCTTCCAAAAAGAACTTCCGCCTCTCTCTTGTCTCTCCAAATCTACATCACCAGCTCCTCCCACTTCAGGACTTTCTTTTCACATCAACAAGCCCATCCCACAGGTGGGATTAACAAACTCTGGGTTTTAATACAATCAATTTGAAAACCAAGCCAATACAGGGGAATCTTTAATTGCCATTACTATCACAGGTCTCTGCATTAAAGATTAATTACAAGGGGGCCAGGTGATGCAGGGAGTAAGAGTGCCAGCCCCGGTGTTGGGAGACCGTGGATCGGTTCTGGCCTCAGATACTTGGCACCCACACAAAAAATAATAACTGGCCATGTAACCTTGAACAAGTTACTTAACCCCAATTGCTTAAAAAAAAAAAAGATTAATTACATGCCTAAGGTCCATTAGATGAGATAAATAATCAATTTAGCAGATGGGCCTGTTAAAAGCAGAATCTTGTAAGTGGTATAAGAAGATAAAGGTTTTTGTCAATGTCCCATTAGTGCATCTGGGAGTCACAGCTGCCCCACTGGGACCCACCAATAGCTGGAAGGATTGAGACACTGGCTCCTGGAACACTTCTGGGATTCCCTCAATTCCACTTAGTGTAATTCATGGAATAGCTACTAGAAAATATGCTTGGTCCTCTGTGAGAGGAGAGGGGTAAAGAGGGGAGAGGTCATTACAAAAGAAATATAAGCAGTGTCAGGAGACCTGGGATCGGTTCCGGCCTCAGATACTCAGCACCCACACAAAAATAATAACTGGCCATGTAACCTTGAGCAAGTTACTTAACCCTGATTGCTTTAAAAAAAAAAAAAAGAAGTATAAGGCATGCTTTCTTTACAAACTAGGAATCTACATTCTGACTGGGAAAATAAACTTATACACATGAAATATTTAGTGAATAAAATGATGCCAATTGTACAGTACAGGTGATAGACTGAAAACCAGAAAGGACTTTAGGGGTCATCCAGGCCAAGACCTGCATTTACAGATGGGGAAAATGTAGACCAAGTGAGTGAACTGACTTGATCAAAGTACACAGTGAGTAATTAGAAAAAGCTGGGACTTAAACCAGGTCTTCTCCCTCCAAATCCAGGGCTCTACACACTCCTCCAGGCTGGTTGACAATAACTGCAAAAGGGATTAAAGAAGGAAGGCTGCAATATAACCTGGAGTTATCAGTAAAGTCTACAAAGGCAGGCAGGAGACAGTTATCCCTTCCATATCCCAACTTTCTCCATCAATGTTTTGATACATCTCTGATCAGCATAAGAAATTAAATGGGAATTTTGGGGGAGTTTTGGCAGAAATCATAGATGACAAAGTTTAGAAACTCACAAGTGCATAAAATATATCTATAGTATGGTATGACATCAACATGTTTTATCTTTTAATACCATAATAATTCAGACTTCTTCTCTGGTACAAAGAGGGGGCCAAAAAATTTTATGCAGATTTTTCAAACCGAAGTGGAAGAGCCCCTAATCCTCATGATATGGAAGGGATAACTGTACTCTGTTGGCTTTAGGTCTGGATAGTTGTGGCTTATTTAGCTTTGGATTGCACATCTGCCCCAGGTACATCTAGTGTGTTAGGCCTGCCCGCTTGGAACTGTAGCTTCCCACTCATGCCCTCAAGAGATTAGAGCTTTTTGAGGAAGGGTAAGGCAGGCTATTTTTTGTTGTTCACTCATGTCTGACTCTGCATGACTCCATTTGGGGTTTTCTTGGCAAAGACACTGGAATGGTTTGCCATTTCCTTCTCCAGCTTATTTTACAGATGAACAGGGTTGAGTGGCTTGCTTAGAATCCCATAACTAGTAAATATCTGAGGCTAGATTTGAATTCATCTTCCTGACTCTGAGCCCAGCACTCTATCCACCGAGACACCTCGAAGCCCTACTTAATTTTTCAAGTGAATTACCTGTAAATATAGATACTTATGTTCCTCTTGTCTACTGACTAAGAACTCTTATAATTCCTTGAAGAAAAAGGTATTTTTAAAAAACTCAACCCAGGTCTATGTTATATATTGAAGACTATTGTCTCCAAAATTATTTGAATAGGTTTCCCTTTTTTTGAAAATAAATTAATTGCAAAACATACACTAATTTATTTTAACATTTCTTTGGATGACAATAGAAAGTGACATGACAGAGTAAAACTAATTTTATAAATTCTTCGTCCTTTCAAAGAGGGAGGAATGAAAAACAAATGGGTTAAGGCATTGGTAGATTCAGGAGTCGCACTTTAACCAGATTCAGATGATCTATAGTGGAGTAAGAACAAATCATATGAATCAATCCACACAAATAGAAATACCTTGTATGTTCCTAGTTATTTACATGTTGTCTCCTATTAAAATGTTAGTTCCTGTAGGGCAAGGACCCTTTTTGTTCCGTTTTCCTTTCTTGTATCCCAGGCACATAGCATAGTGCCTGACATCTAGTAAATTCTTAATAAATGCTTATTGATTGATCAATTACTTTACTGGACAAATAATAAGAGTGTTCTCTCTTCAAAAACACATAATCAAGAGAGTTCTGGAACTCTGAAAAAAAATGCATTTATGCTCCTCAGATGTGTATAGGACCAAAGGACCCAAAGATCAGGGATGACCTGTAAGTTCATATGTGTAAATAGGAGGTACTAATATTTTAATTATACTAATATAATATAAAATATTATAATATTTTATAATGCATCTTAGGAGGTACTAATATTTTTTCTTAATTGAAAACCAGTATTTTGAAAGGCAGTTGGTTCCCCAGACCCAAGTAAGAACACAAGGAGTCTTTTAGCTGACCTGTAAAGATTACTTTGTAGACCTGGGTTTGCAAAATAACAGGAAATGTTGATTCTGTCCAAACTACAAATATATATATATATATATATACACATATGTATGTATATATTATAAATACATACATACATATATATGTATGTGTGTATGTATATCTATGCACACATATAATATATATACATACAAATAACTATATATAAAATAAAAACATAGACATTTAAAGACAAACCTCAAACTGAGTACCCAATCCATGCCTCCAGATACAGAAAAAGTATTCTGTTTAGGTTTGTCCAGTCTCGCCACTTGCCTGTGGCTGAGCCAAAAATAAAACCCTTGAATCTTGCACTAACCAAAGTTCAAACAACATCCAGAAAACCCAGTTATATACTGCTTCCAGCATGCCTCACTACTTTCGACTCCCTCCTCCCCATTCCTAGTCAAATTAGAAAGCTAATTACGATTCCAAAATTAAACAGTAAATGGGACAATCTGGCCCCAGGCCACAATTCCTTGCACATCAAACACTCTTTTCCAAGAGTATGGAAGGGAAGGTGGGAAGGGAGATGGGGAGGCAGAACTATTTCAGTCGTTTTTATTTGTTTTCAGTGTTTATTCTCATTTGGCATCCATAGTGCAAACTGCAAGCCCCCAAAGAGGTTTAAATACACGCAGACAAAACACACACACACTGGTCACCAGCACGGGTAGGAAGCGTCTTAGCATTTTTCTAGGGGAGAGTTCTTCTTTTTAAGGTGAATCTATCGACATTGGCATAAAGAATCTCTTCAGGAACAGGTTATAGTTTCAACTAAGGAGTCTTTCAAGAATAATTTTTAAAAGTTAGTATGACAACTTAAATGTGTAGGGCTGTTGCAAAACTTGAATCGTATTAGATACTGATGATGTAAACTTGAGAGAGAGAAGTATTTTTTTAAATTTTTCTTTAAAAAAAGCAAAAGCAAGGGCAAACATACATCATACCACCCCATCCACCAGCTGGGCTTAGGAGCCAGAAGTAGGACTGCAGGAACACAATCAAAAGACTTGAAACGTCAAGCCCAACTGGGATCGTTTTTGCAGAATAATTTGTCTGTTTCCATTTAGATGTCGAACTGCAAACACGATGTATTTAATTTCTTAACTCCAAAGTTATTTATTCTTTTTATGAGATGAAAGTGAGGGTGATGAGGGGCCCAGGAAGTCTAACAGATCTCTCTGTTCAAAACTAGAGGACAAAAACGCCTTCGGGGGACAGGCAACCCACCCTAGAGCTGGAGGCAGAGAGTTTCAGCACCTGAGGTCCGAAGGATGTCAACGTGCCCAAACTTTCCTTTCTCTACAAGCAGTTAGCCTTCACCTCTCGCCGCCCCACAGAAGCAGTGACAGCTACGCAGGAGCTGGGTCCGGGTCACCTTTAAAGAGTTTATGACCTTTTCCTAAACAAGGAAGACCACCAGGAACCGTACTTACACCCCACCTCCCCCACACATACAGATTGTCAGGAGCCTGCAGATCTCTCAAAGGATTACCTCCCCCAGACCTTTGGGAAATAAAGCTTTTGAATGCTGTTTGTGTGAACAGCATCTCTTTGCTAGAGGCTGTCTCTCGAATCGATTCCTAACCCCACCACACACGTGAGCCCCCTCTAGAACCCAGAAAGGATGGCTTGCTCGGAACGCATCCTTCTCTACCGGTCCAGTGGTGCGTCTCGAAGCAGGGGGTTCCTTCTCACCACCCCCCTGTCCCCACGCACCCTTAAGGGCCATTCCAAGTCTTCCATGGGCGCACATGCCCTCCCAGTCCTCCAACTCCTTAGCCTCGGTTGGTTCAACTTCCCACCCTCCCTGCAGCTAAGCTGGAGCCCCACAAGGTTAGCGGGCCGGGAGGGCGGAGGAGAGCTTCATCTCTCTGACGAGTCCTTACCTGCCCTTCCTTCCTCTCCGCCGGACGAGGTTCTGGAGTCAACTCTCTACGGTGCGCTTGGGCTGTGGAGCACCGCGAACATTCACCTACTGCCCTCAGACCCCGCCTCCCAATCCTGAGAGGCTTGCCTGGGCAAGAAGGGCGTGGAGGGGGGAGGCAGGGGCAGCCTGGAGCGCTGATGCCTCCCTCCCCGCCGCTCCCCACCTCTAGAGAAGGAGGCGGGTCCCAGGAGGGGCGGTTCTCTTGTCCCTTGGATCTGGTCCTTCTCTCTAGCCCACAGTGATCGAGTTGTCTTAAGGCTGGCTGGTGGGTGTCAGGGGCAGCGAGTGACCCAGAGGACTGTCAAGCAGCTGCTCACTAGTGGAGGATCAGAGGCAGCAGCAGCAGATAAATTCAGGCTGAAGCCAAGCCGGTGCTCGCCTGCCTTCCCCTCTTCCTTCCCCTGCTCCCGGGGCTCCGCACCGGGACTGAGTTCCCTAGGCAGCTTTTATGGGAGAACCAATCCCGTGCTGGGGGCTGGGCCCTGGAGAGAAGCGGAGGAGCGAAGGGGACCGGACAGGGAAGGGGGGAACGCAGTATAGAGAGGGAGGGGAGACGTTGGCTGGGGACTGGGTGGGTTAGTTTCCATAGCAGTGGTCAGAGAGGGAGACTAGTTAAACAGAAGCTGGGAGCGGGAATGGGAGTGAGAGTACTGAAAAGGGTGGGGGTGAAGGGCAGATTAAAAGGCGGAGGTAAAGCTCGTGGCAGGGACACAGATCAGACATTCTTTAAGAGTTTTCATGGTCCAGCAATGGTCTAAAGAAAATTTTTTTTCAGGAGTGATAAAAAATTTCTACACTCCCGCGTGTCAGAAGCTGTGAACAGTCACAAACGCCCGAGTCCAGGATTTTAGCAAGAGGTAAACAAGAAGGAAAAAAAAAAGTTATACAAGAAAAAACCGCCTTGACACTTCCCTTCTTGAGTCAAGGGCATTGCATGGCAAAGGAACAAGGGGTCAAGGGATTGGATGGTTCATGTCACCCACTTTGCATATAGAGAACTAGGTGGGCTTCTCAAGGTGGTTCCTCACCTTCCCAACTTTTCTTCATAATTGAATTTGAGCTCTTTGAGCTACAGAGTTCCGAGAAAACAACCCTTAAGAGTTCCACTTCCCCTAGAAGAAGGACGTTATCATTCTCCACTTAAAAGTAGGAACCAGATATTATTCCCTCCTCTCCACCTCCCCCCCATTTTAGTGGTATCTGTGATGTTAATGATATAAGGTGAGAGGACTCCAAAGATCGATATTTTAAAATTTTGTCTGGGATACTGAAAGGTTAAATGATTTGCCTAGGGTTATACAATCCATATGTATCAGAGTCAGGACATGAACCCAGAACCTCCAGAGACCAAATCTCTATCTCTAAGCCACCTGCCTCTTATTTCCCCATTTTACAAAGGAGCAAATAGCAACTGCTAATCCAATGTCAAACCAGGGCTGAAAAACAGTTATTGTTTATAACATCAGATACAACTTTAGAACTAATTCTCAAAAAAAACGGGGGGGGGGGGGGCCTTGGTGGTTCAGTGAATAGAGCACTGGCCCTGGAGTCAGAAGGACCTGAGTTCAAATCCGGCAATTGCTTTGCCTTCCCTCCTCCAAAAAGCAAAAAACAAACAAACAAAAATTAATATGATTTTGAAGACTGTCTCATGAAGAAATAGGAAGACCAAAGTTACTGATTTTATAGAGTATACAGGGAAAACATTGTCTGACTACTACTTACTGCAGGACTAATATTTATGAAGCATTTTGTACTCAGAAGATTAAAAAAAACTCTGCTAAATTTAGACTATAACTTATGCCAGATGTAAGGGCCTAAAATAGGGGGATACTTTTATTTTGGGATACAAAATTTTATGCCAATTGCTCATCAGGAAGTGAATTAAGCCCTTGGACAGCTCCAGTGAACTGTATTTTAAGACTGCCAAGGCAACCCACAGAAAGGAGAGGTAGTGCATCTCTATCATATTTATAAGATTATTCTAAATAACCTCAATAATTTTAGCAGAATTCAGCCTTCTCTCCACAAGTCAGTAGAAGGATGTGAAAATGCTGCAGCTACTTTTCAATGTTCATGGAACCTCCATTCCTGGAAACCAGGATAAAACATCAGCCTCAGACAGGGAAAGGAACAAGCATTTATTAATCACCTATAATGTACTAGGCACTGTGCTAAGTACTTTACAACAATATCACAACAAGCCTAAGTTATAGCATCTACTTCAGATGCATGTTGTGAGGATCAAATGAGAGAATATTTATAAAGCTCTTAGCCCAGTGCTAGCACATAGCAAGTGCTTATAAATGCTATCGTTATATTATTATGATGTTGATGCTATTGCTATTCCCATTTTACAGGTGAGGAAACTAACAAAAACAGAGGTTTTGTGACTTGTCCAGGGTCACACAGGAAATGACTGAGACTAGATTTGAACTCAGATCTTCCAAGGCCCAGTGCTCTATCCACTATGCTACCTATCTGGCTCAGAATAACCATATTACATGGAAAACTTTATGATGAGGAAATCCATTTTGCTAAGGCAACTAGCTAATTAATCAGAAAACTTCAAAAATCATAAATAGTTCAGTATTCAAGTCATAAAAAGGATGAAAATATAGACTCTAAATACTTAAAAGCAGCTATCATGTTCCCTCTCTAAATCTTTTTTTCTCTAGGTTAAATATCCCCAGTTCCTTCAACCCAACTTCATATAACGTGTACTGTAGGCCATTTACCATGATGGCTTCTTTTTTCTAGACATTGCAGTTTATCAATGTCCTTCCTAATCTATGATGCACAAAACTGAGCACGATACTATAAAGGAGGTCTCATCATGGCAGAATGCAGGAAGTTATGACCTTTTTAGTTCTGGATACTATGCTTCTCTTAACATTATGCCTAAAATTGCATGAGTTTTCCCTACACACACACACACACACGAACTGTTGGGTTCTAGACCCAAGTTTCCATTGCAGTTTTGCCCTTAACTAGCTATGACCTTGGGTAAATTACTTAACTTTTGTGGGACTCAGTTTCTTTGTCTCTATAATAATAGATTTGGATTAAATGCACTGTAAGGCCCTTTCTAGCTCTAAAGTTATGTTTTTTTAGGGTTTTTGACTTATGTGCACAGGTTAAAGTAGAAATAAAAGCACATGATTCTGAGGCCTGGTATGCCATTTGGCTCATTTCTTCTTTCTCAGAAGTTACATAGATCATAATAATTCTTTCCATTGGCAATCATTAATGAAGAACAATGTAATCTAAGCTTGGATTTCCAAGTTCCTTCTGGGATGTTTTCAAAATAGTCTACGGTTGAAGTCAACTTCCTTCCACTGGCAAGAAATGTTGTGAAATTGTGGGCTTGTTGAAAGCATACTTCCTGTAGCCCAATCAGTCACTGTTCAAAGATGATAATATCCCATCCAGTCTCACGGGAGAGAGAAAAGATAAACATTCCCTGAACCTATTGCTGCATAAATTGCAGAGTCTGTTCCATCTGTCCTAACACTGAATCCTCATAATATCTCCCTGTATGTAGAGTTCATGATGGAGCCCCCTGGGAGCACCTCTTGACTCTCCTTAGTTTCTTCATCCATAAAATGTGGTATCTAAGATGATGATGATCATGAACCAACTTTGATGTGTGTGATGCCTTCCTCCCCCCCCCCCCCCCCCGAAAGGCCCTAGCCAGTGAGAATGTTAGGAAACTTAGAGGAACAGATTATATTAGAAATGCAGCCCATGACATGGAGACAGGTAGAAACAATTAATGTTGGCTTCTCTGCACAGCCCTAAAATGCACATTATCGGCCAAAGATTATAGTCTACTTTAACCTTTTAATCTACTCTTTCGATTAAAAAAAAAAGATCATTAGCATGCTATCCTTAATCTTTTGACTTCACAGTATTCCACTATTAAATGCAGTCATTTCTATCTTGGTATTCCTAGCACCTACAGCACCTTGAACATATCAGATGTTCAGTAAATGCCTGCTAATTATTGATGCTCATATAAAATGCCTATCATTTTGTCAATATGTTAATGCTTTATTTTGAAAAATTAAAGGTTTTTTAACTAAAGGTTGAACACAAATCAATACAATTTGCTTCTTTTTTTAATCACTAATTTCAAGGCATAAAATATAACAAATTTTCAGTCACTTCTTCTAAATCTTCATTAAGATTTTTAGTCCAGTCATTCTTCTTCATTTTCCCTCTTGTGCAGGAATGGATACTCTATTCTTCTGGTGCTACTTTTTTTCCACTTTGATATACATATTATATTAATGCTACAGGCAGAGAGCACAACAGAAATGAAACTGTCAGTGGAAACAAAATGCATATTCTGCAACTAGGCAGGGCAGTGTTCACTCTGGAATATTGTATTCACTCCTGGGCACCAAATTTTAAGACTTGCATTTAACAGAGTAGAGTCTGCCTAGAGAAGAATAGCCAGGTTGGTAAAGAGTGAGCAATGGAGTCTGAGATGCATAGCCAAGAGAAGACAAGATGGACACAATCACATTATGCTGGCTATCAAATATTTGAGGGGCTGTCATGTAATAGATTAAAATTTTCTATGGGGTTCTGGCCAGGACCAGTGAAAGTTGCAGGCAGTCAGATTAGTCTACAAGGTTAGAACTGCTCAAAATGGACTTCTTCGAAGAAAATATTGTTTCCCATGACTGATAGGGCTCCAATAGAGACTATACAATTGTTTGTTAGGGGCGGCCAGGTGGCTCAGCGAGTAAGAGCACGGGCTCCAGTGTTGGGATGACCTGGGGATCAAATCCAGGCTGAGATACTTAGCACCACACCCAGAAATAACTGGCCGTGTAACCTTGAGCTTAAAACTTAACCCCGATTGCTAAAAAAAAATACAATTGTTTGTTGTAGAAAGGATTCCATTTTCCAGTGGGAAGTTGGACAGCAAATATATTGACTATTCTCTAAAATTCTCTAATTTCAATACAAAGTAGAAAAGGGTAATGAAATCAAAATATCTTCATGTCCATATAGAGACCACAATACAATCTACTAATCACATTGGCAAAGGAGAATTTTAACTTTCCTTTTAATAAATTTGTCAATAGCTGGTAATAAGCTATTAAGGCATGGCAATAATTCATAATTTGGTACTTCTAACATCTCTATGTACAGTCTGCCCTAAAAGTTGATAAACTCAGGTTCTCTTGAACAATGGAAGATCTAGGACCTGCATGGCAATAAACATTTATGAGATATCAGTAGAATACACAAGGGAATTGACAGATTGTAAAGAAAGTATCAGTGTTCAAAAGGTAAGAATAGAGACTGGAACTGTAATTTCATTAGTAAAGGCATACCTTATTTTATTGCATTTTGCTTTATTGAGCTTCAAAGATATTACAGTTTGTTTGTTTTTTTTTTTTTACAAATTAAAGTTTGTGGCAACCCTGTGTTGATCAAATCATTTTTTTTCGCACCATTTTTTTTCGCAGCAGTATTGCTCACATCATGTCTCTGTCACATTTTGGTAATTCTCACAATATTTCAAATTTTTTTCATTATTATTATACCTGTTTTG
This sequence comes from Petaurus breviceps papuanus, assembly GCF_028583685.1. Lineage (NCBI taxonomy): Eukaryota > Metazoa > Chordata > Mammalia > Diprotodontia > Petauridae > Petaurus > Petaurus breviceps. The sequence goes on from NW_027185890.1 coordinate 9,111,960, forward strand.
GTGAACTGTGATCAGTGATTTTTGAAGTTACTACTGTAATTATTTTGGGGCACCACGAACTTTTCCCATATAAGATGGTAAGTTTAACTGATAAATGTTGTGTGTTCTGACTGCTCAATGGACCTGCTGTTCCCTGTCCCCTCGGTGGGTCTCCCTATTCCCTGGACACAACAATATTGAAATAAGGCCAAGTAATAACACTAAAATAGCCTCTAAGAGTTCAAAAAGAAGAGTCAACTGATGGGGCAAACTTGTTTTAAGGAATCACCAGTCACCCCAACCTTTAGCAACCATCCTCCCTGATCAATCAGCAGCCATCAACATCAAGACAAGACCCTCTACCAGCAAAAGATTATGATTCACTGAAGGCTCAGATGGGTGGTGTTTTTTTTTTTTAGCAAGAAAGTATTTAATTAAGGTATGTACTTTTTTTTAGAAATAATACTATTGCATACATAGTAGATTATAGTAAAGTGTAAACATAACTTTTATATGCAGTGGGAAACCAAAAGATTCATGGGACCTGCTTTATTTTGATATCCACTTTATTGCAGTGAGCTGAAACTGAACCTGCAATATCTCCAAGGTGTATGCCTGTATAGAGAACTCCTAGGTGAAGAAATTCCTGCTACTAATGTAGGTTTCTACAACTTATATACAAGAATCTTAGAAAACTACCCAGAGCATTGAGAGTTTAAGTGATTTGCTTCAAGCTAAGTACCTAGGCAGTAGGTTTCAGATGGAGAGGTTGAAACCTCATCTTCCTGGCTTTGAGACCATTTCTCTAGCTTCTTAACCTTGCTGCTTCTAAGAAAAAGATAAGTTATTTAAATCATCTAGGACTGTAGGCTAGAAAGTCAGCACTTAAAATCACTCTTCTTTAGAAGCAAATTGAAACATATCATAGATGTCACAGCCTAGAGTAATTGACTTAAAACACATAAGCAAATAAACTTTGGTACTCTGGGCAAGCTAAAGCCTCTGGGCATTATGTCCAGTTTTTCTGGATAAAATAAAATGTCTAACAGGTTCAAAAGCACAGTGCCATTGATTTACATCTATGAACATAGTGCCTGACACACAGCAGGGACTTAATAAATGCTTATTGATTGGCTGGTTATTTAAATACATTGCAGAGACCTACCTGTACCTTTACAAAAGCACAGATGACTGTACTAAGCTTCTGAAGCTGAAACTGCTTATTATTTCACTGTAAGAAATAACAGATATGACCACATTAACAAAGGAAGGCAACTTTTAAAGACTTCAGAGCTCTAATCAATGCAGAAACCAAATATTATTTCAGAAGGCTGATAACGCAGCATACCTCCCACCTTTTGGCAAACAGATGATGTCCTTGGAGTGTAGAAAGAGCATACCTTGACATAGCCAATGTCAGCTGATTTGTTCTACTTGACAACACTTATTGGTTACAAAGGAAGACTTCAATGTGGGGTAAGAAGGAGTAGGTAATTGCTAGAGAGTAATGCAAAATTTTTTAAAAAGGAAGAAAAAAGCATCAAGGAAACATTAAAAACAGAGTAATTATCAAAACTATCTGGTACCAGATAAGAAACAGAAAGGTAGATCAGTGGAACAAAGTAGACATAAAACTTACAGCAGCAAATGAATATAGTAACCTTGTATTTGACACGTATATAGCCTTAAGTTTTGGGTATATGAATTCATCATTTGATAAAAGTAGTTGGGGAAACTGGAAAGCATTATGGCAGAAACTGGGCATAGACCAATATCTTACACCATTTATCAAGATAAGGTCAAAATGGATAGACAACTTAGATATAAAAAGATGTTACAAGAAAATTTGAAGAACATAGAACCTATTATTTTTTAACTTTATTATTGTTATTTGCTTTTTGGAGGAGGAAGGTAGGGCAATTGGGTTTAAGTGACTTACCTAAGGTCATATGGCTAGTTTTTATATGAAGTGTTTGAGGCTGGATTTGAACTCAGGTCCTCCTGACTCCAGGGCTGGTGCACCACCTAGCTGCTCCGGAACCTCTTATTTATCAGACTTTTGGATCGGTGAACAATTTATCAATAAACAAGAGATGGCAGTGGAAGGTATAAAATAATTTTGGTTACATTAAATTTAAAAGGTTTTCTATAAATAAAACAAATGTAGCCAAGATCAGAAGGAAAGCAAAAAATTTGGGGAAAATTTTATAGGCAGTTTCTCAGGTAAACTTCTTATGTCTCAAATATATTAAGAATTTTGTCAAATCTATAAATATACAAGTCATTCTCCAATTGAAAAATGGTCAAAGGACATGAACAGGCAATTTTTAATGCAGAAATCAAAACAATTTATAGTCATATAAAAATGCTCTAAATCATTATTGATTAGGGAAATGCAAATTAAAATGGCCTTGAGATATCATTTTACTCTTAACAGACTGGCTAAAATGGTTGAAGGTGAAAGCAACAAATGTTGGAGAAGTGGAAAAACTGGGACACTAATTCACTATTGGCAAAACTGTGAACTGATTCAACCATTTTGGAGAGCAATCCAGAATTATGCCCAAAGAGTTATTAAACTACCTATACCCTTTGACCCAGCAATAACACTATTTGGTCTATTTCCAGAGATGATTAGGGAAAAAAGAAAAAGAACCTAGATATTCTAAAATATTTATAGCAGCTTTCTTTGTGGTAGCAAAGAACGGGAAATTGCAGTGATGCCCATCAATTGGGTTGAACAAGTTGTGGCAATATGATTGTGATGAAATACTACTGTGCTATAAGAAATAAGCTCAAAAAAAAAAAGAAACTCGATGATTGTAGAAAAATATGGATAGACTTGCATAAAATAACAAAGAACAAAATGACCAGAAACAAGAGAGCATTGTATATAGAAACAGCATTAGTGTTTTAAAAACTTTGAGGGACTAAGTAATTTTAACTAATTTTGCCCCAAATTACAAAAGACCTAGGAAGGAAGAAGTCATCTGCATCCAAAGAAATAACTGATAAATACTAGCATGTATAGAATGATTTTACATATGTGTGTGTATACATAATTGTGTCTAATGGTAGCCTTCTCTAGGGCAGGGAAGGGGGAAGGGAAGAAAAAAAAGGTTACATGATAACTTTATTATATATTTGAAAGGGATAGCAAGTTGTACATAATAGATTTGCAGTTTAATGGGCAATCTTATTTTTTGGTTGTTCTATTATGCTATGAAAATGCTTGTGTTATTTCATAAATTAAAAATAAAATGAAAAAAAAGAAGGAAATTCAGATGTGGACAAAGAAACTGGGCAGTGTTATTACTATCAGGTTAAATTTAATATAAATTTTTTTAAAAAAGAACAGTGTAACAAGTTTCATACACAATCCTCTTTTCTGTTCTTTGTATATTGAAATATTCATGTTTAGTGATATCTAATTTCATAATGAAGCTTTAAAGAGTCATTGCAAATGGTGCAATTCAGTGGAATTGCATTTTCCACCTCTTATGAGGTGGAAAGGCCTTTGAGGTCATTTAGGCTAAACTATTGCCCAGTTCGGAAATTCTTTATAGAGCTGCAGCTGGTTTTTGGATATGGATCTGACATTTAACCTCTGCTTCAAGACTTCTAGGCATGGGAAAGTTCTCTTTCAAGTTCAAACATTACTGGATGGCTCCAATTTTCAGAAATATTTTTCTTCATGGTAGGCCAAACTTTGCTTCCTTACAATTTCTATCAATTCCACAAATTCACAGGTTGAAAAAGAAACAGGTCACAATTCTCAAATGAGGTAACAGGCTCAAATTTTGGATGTGGGAGAACTCTAAGGCTGCAAACTTAAAGGCAAAGGGCAAACCTATCTTTTAACTGACAGACCACTGAATCAACTGCCACCCAGTACCATCAACTTATTGTACCCCAAACCTCACCTAGATACATGCTCTGAAAAAACTAGCACAGAGGATTCCCTTCTCCACCCCCCCCCCCACCAAAACCACCACATTTATTTATTAAATACTCCCCTAAGAGATTGAAAGTTAGAAGTCAAGTGACTTGCCTAAAATTATTCAACATGATATGTTGCACCTGGAATATAACTGATACCTTCTGCCACTCAAACCAAAGGTATGCCTCCAGGATTAATGAGTGTATCCTTGAGGTATGGCAATGGCATATAACTGTTGCAAATTTTTTAGGGTAAAAGACTTAGACCTGGATGAAATCTTTGAGGCCATATAGTCCAACCCTTCATTTAACTTATGAGGAAATTGAGGCTGAAAGTGATTTGCCCAAGATCACATGGCTAGTGATGGGTTGAATTTCAATCTAGATCATACAAATCTAATGCAATATTCACCTTACTATTCTCTTTTGCAAGTTAGTTAACAAAGCATTTCATACTCAATGTTACCAAAGTACAGTCAGCTAATTAGACCTGAGTAATTATCACTTATACAAATTAGTACCTAGGAGGCGGCTAGGTATTGCAGTGAATACAGCCCTGGAGTCAGGAGGACCTGAGTTCAAATTTGGCCTCAGAAACTTAACACTTACCTGCCATGTGACCTTGGGCAAGTCACTTAACCCCAATTGCCTTGCCTTCCCCCTCCAAAAAAAAAATAGTACCTGACCTTCACTGGAAAAAAAAATAAAGCAAACCAATTTTTAAGTTTAATTCTCCAAAAAAAATCACAAGTTTTAAAATTCTAGGTTTTCTACATCAATTAAAAAAATACTAGTGGAAATAAACAAAAATTTATAACCATCATTCCTTATTAAAGTCACTGTAAGTCCCAGAAAATATTTTCATGATTAATTGCATGTTAATCAACTTAAATTTTAGACAAAGTGTGGCATGGAGGTGATATCTGAAATATCTGAGATCCAGGATGAAAAACTGGGAACAGACACATGCTCTGGGCCTTTTCAGATTGTTAAGTTGTACCTTCTTTTATTCTACAAACAGCACCAGCCTAGAGCCCCCTTCTCCAGAGTTGATTCTTAAATTTTCAGTGAGTGCATTTACACCACAGAAATCAGCAAATGCTACAAATCGGGGCAATGATTTATTGTTTTGTTGACTGCATAGTCTTAAGAAAGTGATGGAGAAAATGTTAATAATGCAGATTAAACTTAAAAGTGTATTGAACATATATTATTCCCCTGTGAGAGCTGGTTGTTAAATATATGCCAATATATATATATATATATATATATATATATATATATATATATATATA